>NC_090654.1:237091936-237391936 GCF_040937935.1 Hyperolius riggenbachi | reverse complement strand
GCCTACTACAGTGCAGTAAGTATGAGTATTGAATCTGGACAAAAACTGTTTGAAGTGTTACTCACAAAAGGTGGGTTACCTCCAAGGCAACCACTGTATGTACAGGTGGGAAAAATGACCTATCCCCACTCAGGTTAAAAAGTTACTCTCTGTACAAATATAAATGGAGGTAACACCCCTCCACCAGGCTGGACAAAACACTGAAGATATGACAAAACTGAGGCACCAAGGCAAGATAAAATATATAAAAAAAAAAAAAAAAAAGGTAGGAAGCGGTGGACTTGCCTCCCCATTAATGACTCAATGTGTCAGTCTCCGATAGATAAACACAACTATTTATTAATCATTCCAAAAATGCAACACGTTTCATGGGTCAGCAGCCTGCTTCATCAGGCAATAAAAGGCAACCTGCCCTACTTCCTTGCGGATAATTGCTCCTTTTTTATTGCCTGATGAAGCAGGTTGTTGACCCACGAAATGCATTGCATTTTTGAAGTGATTACCGTAATAAATAGTTGTGTTTATCTGAAACAGACATACCAAGTCTTCAATAAGGGAGGTAAGTTCACCACTTCCTCCCTTTTTAAACAGTTTTTAAATATATTTTATCCTGCGCTGGCATCTCAGTTTTGTCATAACTAATTATTTTCCATGAATGAATCTCCTTCCACAAGGAAATACTGGAAGAGTTACACAGTGGTGGTCATGTAAAAATCCAAAAAAGAAAAAGTGGAGGAAGTTCTTCAGACAAAAACTGTGCAGCAGAGTTTTTATACTGCACTAGAAGCATTGCAGGTTGAACGTGTTTGAGTATTTTGCAAGGACTCCAATTATCTCCCTCCAGTTTACACACATCAGCCCTCAAGAAAATATTCCACAGAGCTGATAAACAGCATGCTGCAAACTCACCCTGTTCTGACCCCGCAGGGCTTTCAGAAACCAGTCTTATATCAGAAACTTCAAAGTCCGTCAGAACGCTTCCTCCAGAGTCCCGAAAATCATCCGTGTATGCCTGACATACTTGTTTATAGTTCACAATACCGGTGTGAGGAGAGTCCAGGGCCATCACTCCCTGCAATGTAAGGGCAAACACAGTCAATACAGTGAGACACTAAGGCTAGGTCCACAATGGTCCGTCCAGAAATGCATTTTTGTAACATATGTTTCCAGTCCATGGAAACATATGCCCAGCCGTGGTGGGAGAGGCAGCCACCATGCTGGAGGGGTGTAGCAGGCAGGATGGGTGTGGCAGTGGGCAGGTCCCCTGTCCCCGCTACCCCTCCAGCTACATGCTGCAAAACTTGTTACCATGTATATCAGCGGCGAGCGGGGAGCTCACCTTCTCTCCACTTCCTCCGCTCACCGCGTCACTGCCTGCAATCCCGCCCTCTAAACTTCGGAGGGCGGCATTGCAAGCAGTGACGCGGCGAGCGGAGGAAGTAGGAGGAGAAGGTAAGCTCCCTGCTCGCCGATGCTATACATTTTGACAAGTTTTGCAGCATGTAGCTGGAGGGGGTAGAGAGGACGGGGGACCCAGGTGAGGGGGGGAATCCCCCCTCCCCGCTGACCAACCCCCGTCCTGCCTGCTATACTCCATCAGCTTGGCAGCCCCCTCTCCCCCCACAGGCTGTGACACAGAAAACGGATCCGTTTCGGTGTCCACAATTTGTCTGTGTAGAAGGGAATCCGTTTACCCATTGCCTGCCACTACCCCTGCGTGTATCAGGGTCCAGATCCATTGCGTGAAAATGCAGCAGTTCCGGACCTTCTGTTCAGGTTTTGAAACCGGGAATCTTTTTTTTTTTTTAAATGGGTGAAGACAGCTGCTATCTAACACTGGTATCCATGGCTCCGGTTTTGATCTGGCCTGAAAAACAGAGCCACGGATACGTTTCCAGACCTAGTGTGAATGAGCCCTTAGTGTATTATTATCATTATACTAGACTTTATGGCCTGCACTCAGTGGAGTCGGGTGATGGTAGGGCCGCACTTCATACCCTAACCCATCCACTGTGCCTTTAATCTGGCTATTAGCATGACTGAAGAGTAGGAATGATCAAAGATAAGCAAATTCTTCTGAATTTATGCAAATTTTTATGCAAATATATGCAGTTTGAAAATGGACCAATCAATTTAAACCTGGGTTTAAATTGTTTGGTTCATTTTTAAACAGAATATATTTGCATAAAAATGTGCATGATTTCGGAAGCATCTGCATCTCATTGATCTGAAGAGACAAACGCTCTCATTTTAATCGGCAACAGTCTGCAATGATCGTAAATGTGTCCAACACTTTAAGGTGGGATTTCTGGCTTCAGACATTTCTGCTCCACCAAAATATACTGAGAAGAAAGGAGACCATTTACAGGTCACTCCCCCCCTCCCCCCACCCCAAACAGAGATGGTTCTTCACTGCAGCCTTATTGCAATGCAGAGTCCTTCTCTCCATAACTCAAAGCAAAAAAGAAAGCCATCCATATAGCAAATAATAGTAATAATAAATTGCCATACACTAGGTACCAACAAAATATGAACAAAGTTTATTAGGGACTTATCCCTTTAAAACCAAATAAAACACATAGCAAGGGATACAGGCTTGCTGGCACAGCAAAAATGACACGTACAATAATAGTCATCAGCCACATCAAATAACAAATAATATTGCACAGTATAACGGAGAATAATATTGGGGTAAATACATTTGTATGTAAAAAATAAACAATCCTCCTATCTATGTCTCTCCAGTGAAGTTGTATGCCGGCTAACTAAAGAGTAAGACCACCAAAGTGTGTAAAAGGTGGAAAAGAAAAAGAAGGAAGCTTACCACCAAAGTCCCCGTATCGACAGCCTGGCCAGTATCCCTGCTAGATCTCACATGTTCCGCAGACCCCTCTGCTTCCTCGCCCTGGCCAGGCTGTCGATACGGGGACTTTGGTGGTAAGCTTCCTTCTTTTTCTTTTCCACCTTTTACACACTTTGGTGGTCTTACTCTTTAGTTAGCCGGCATACAACTTCACGGGAGAGACATAGATAGAAGGATTGTTTATTTTTTACATACAAATGTATTTACCCCAATATTATTCTCCGTTATACTGTGCAATATTATTTGTTATTTGATGTGGCTGATGACTATTATTGTACGTGTCATTTTTGCTGTGCCAGCAAGCCTGTATCCCTTGCTATGTGTTTTATTTGGTTTTAAAGGGATAAGTCCCTAATAAACTTTGTTCATATTTTGTTGGTACCTAGTGTATGGCAATTTATTATTACTATTATTTGCTATATGGATGGCTTTCTTTTTTGCTTTGAGTTGTAACATTAATCATCCATGGCACCTTTTTATTTAATGTGGCTCATTTGCTGTTATTTGTCCTTCTCTCCATAAGTCTCTGGGGATGGTTTACAATGGTTGGAGAGCTCTAATAAGCCTAAGTGATCCATCAAACCTGGAATGAATCAAAAAGTGTGCAACCCGCACCTGGGTTACA
Organism: Hyperolius riggenbachi; assembly: GCF_040937935.1. Lineage (NCBI taxonomy): Eukaryota > Metazoa > Chordata > Amphibia > Anura > Hyperoliidae > Hyperolius > Hyperolius riggenbachi. Next base: position 237,388,448 of record NC_090654.1, on the reverse strand, counting down.
TCAGAACACAGTGAGGATGCTGAAAGGTTAGTGAATAGTAGCGTGTGCTACTGCAGTCACTTTCATCACTCACAGCAAGAAGTTGATCTTTATTAAATCCAGTCCAGATAAAGGTGAAGCACTCTGGGTGAAGCACATACCCGCTGTCACACGAACATTAATTTACTTCCCTTTCAGCAACCACGTTATATTCTCATATGACCCAGGTATGCCCTGCAAACTTTTGCCCAGCCGATAGTGTCCATTTTTTTTTTTCTTTTTAAACAATCCAATCCGGGTTGGCTGGATTGTTCAGATTTTCCCACCCTCAATGTCAGCTGACAGGAAGCACATACCCGGCAGTAGGGCTCCTTCTCCCGGATGTCTTTAGCGCTGATGAGTTGTAGATCCGGCACATTGTTCCGCAGTCCTCGCTCATACAAAGCTTGTAGTCTTGGGATTTCCTGGTGTTCCACAGCCACTATCAGCTAAAGAGAACATTGCATACATTGTAAAACATAAAACAAGTACAGAATCAGTAACGCATACTAGATTACAGGGTCCTGCTCTACCTGTGCATGTGACCCAAAAGAAACTAAAGCAATCAAGGCAGACATTTTTATGTCTTTCAACAATGACACTTCTGGACTGCAATGCTGGATCTTGTCTACACTAGTGCAAATGGTTTCTTTTTTCCTAGGTTTCCACAGGGCTGCACACAAAAACTCAGGTTGGCACATCTCACTTGTGATTATTTCCTCTGATCTAAAAAAGTAGGTTTGACCACAAAATGCGTCAGGGTACCTTCCATAGTCTGGAATCATGTCACCATTCATGGGCCAGGATCTGACATTTCATACAAACTTTCTTAGTGGTCTATTTCCTTAAACCTATAAGAATCCTTTGCATGTCTGTCAGTTCAGCTTTACAAGTCATTAGTCATGTGTGAAGCGACCGCGGAAGTATCAGCTGATGTGCATACCAAAGTTTGTGAGGGACACTGCCAGCGGATATGACGTGGTGGGTTGTGCTTGGAGCGGCACAAAGTATTTGATTGAAGACAGGCGAGACTCTCCTAATGGCCGTAAGCCGATTGGCAAATACCTGCATAGGGGGGAGGAGTTTGGGGTATAAAGGGGTTGATGTGAGGGGGTGCTCTTGGTCTTGATAAAGCCCTTATTGCGGGGCAAACCGGCTGTCAATCTGCTGTTCTCCGCACCTCTCTATACCTTCAATACCTGCTGCTGAAACTGCATCTGGACTGTGATAAGTATAATGTGCTTTTATGCTGCCTACTATCTTTTTATGGAAGTGTTCTATTAAAGATTGAGAAGTTTTATTTTGCAAACGAGTTGCTGCTGGATTTCTGTTTCTATGTGTATGCTATATTATGGATCTTTAGGTCACCGGATGCTGCACCGTTTGAGTCCATTGAGCTGAAGTAACAGGCATTAGTTTGGGGTGCACTCATTTTGTTTTTGGATGTGGATTTACAAGTCATTACTTGGGAAGCAGACTTTAGACATAGAATCCTATCTGTTCAAAGTGTACTTAAGCCCACTAAAATGGGGCTATTTATACTTACCTGGGTCTTCCTCCAGCTCCATGAGGTGTGTGGGCTCCCTCACCATTCTCTCTAGCCATTTTTTGTCTTGTAATCCTCACCAGTAGTCTGTCCAGTCATGCACTTCTACGCATGCACGGCCTAGCCGCACGCCCCCATCCTTGAGAGCGTTCTGTTCTTGGGCAGCACTGCCTGAACGCTCCAGCGCAGAAGAGTGTGGCCGGCCGGATGACCAGATAACGGACCGGTAAGCGAGCACGGCGAGAGAGCGCGTGAACCTCAAGGGGCTTGAGGAAGCCCCAGGCAAGTATAAATTACCCCATTATAGTGGTCTCAGGTACACATTAAAGAGAACCCGAGGTAAGAGGGATATGGAGCTTGACATGTTTATTACCTTTTAGCCACTTAAGTACCAGCAGTCTCTGCCCCCCTAAGGACCAGAGAGCACTGGTACAAGAGCAACAGAATCCCGACGAATCGCCGCTCGCCAGGACCATCCTGACACCCACTCTGCCGTCTCTATGACTACAGAGTCATGTGAGCCGGTCAGGAGCCGTTTTGGTTGGCTCCTGACCGTGTCTATCAATGTAAGCCAATGGGAGCGGCTTACATTCATAGACACGGCAAGGAGCCAATGAAATCGGCTCCTGACCGGCTCACATGGCTCTGCCATCATATAGACAGGCAAAGCCAGTGAGCTGCGGCAAGACACGTCGAGTTTGAGTGGCGCGATCGGTGGGGAGCGACAGAAACGGCAGATGCGCGCTGCGGGCAGTGATTGAACTCTACGCCCTGCCAGCCTGGAGCCCACCAAAACAGGGCATAGATTTCAATCACTGCGGTCCTTAAGTAGTTAAACAATGCACATTTCCTGGCTGCCATGCTGATCGTCTGCCTTTAATACATTTAGCTATAGACCCTGAACAAGCATACAGATCAGATATCTATGACAAATCTGACAAGATTAGCTGCATGCTTGATTCAGGTGTGTGATTTAGACACTACTGACCAGAAAGATCAGCAGGACTGCCAGGCAACTGGTATTTCTGAAAAGGAAATAAATATGGCAGCCTCCATATACCTCTCACTAAAGCTCTCTGGTAAAAAGTAAATAAATATGGCAGCTTCCACAGGTCTCTCACCTCAGGTTCCGTTTAAGGCCCGTTTTATACTTACCGCATTACATCGTGTCGCGGTACTCTACCCTGCCACAGTGGCCATTCAAGTCAATGAGGCATGACACACTGCCTGTGGTGTGATGCAGCGGGAGTGCTCCGGGTACGCAGAACCTCCAGTGCATTAGGATGTGACTCTGGGAAAGTCACATGTTATATTTTTTCTTTGGTCGCACCTCACCTCTGACCCATGTGGTGTGACTTATCAGCTGTGGTGCGACTCTTCTAGATAACCGCTATCACAGCGCACTAGTATAAAAGGACCCAGAGAGCAAATTATCCCGGTGATGTTAACCCACCCCCACCCCCCCAGTTTTGGTGAGCACCCGGCTGTCATCGGCTCACCTCCTCCTCTGCTGCAAGCAGAGTTGTGCAGAGAAGCACCTGCCCTGCATTCTCTCATCTCACCCCATCTGGCTACTTTTTCATGCCATCCGGCTGGAAAGAAATTCTGGGGAGAACACTATAGAGCCAAAAAACAAAACTCGCTGGGCTACTATTATTTTGTAATACTTATTAAAAAAGTTTAAAGTAAACCTGTAACAACTGTAACACCACAAAAAAATTATATACTTTAATCAGTAGCTAGAAGCCTCTGGCTAATCCAAAGGCTTTACCGATCCTCTCCGACACCTCCACTGTCGGCCGAGAGACTCTGTATCTTCGCGGACACATTCCCCTCTGTGTACCAGCGTGGCCGCACTGTGCAGATGTCAGTGGGTGTGCCCCTGCGCAGCAGCACAGAGTCACTAGTTTATAGAGAAAAGAAAGCTGTGTGCGAGTGGTTCCATGCTACTGCACGGTCATGGACTGTGCTTTCCAACTGCGCAGTGTGGACACGCTCATACACGGAGGGAAACATGGCTGGGAGCAATCTTCAACTTTAACATCAAAGATTGTTCACCACAAGAGGGGCCTAGGGAGACTGGGGGAGCTTCTGTATCAAACTTTTTTTTTGGAAAGATTACAGGTACCCTTTAAGAAATAAGAATAATAACCTAAAATTTACAATGAAATAAAGTGAACAGACAACATATTATCATTCTGATCTGCGTTCACAGATCATGGCATTGCTGGTAGTTAGCAATCACTACATACCTTTCCACACTTCTTGTATGGGATGAGCCTGCGGTCACAGTAGTCATACAAGAGAGATGACCCTCGGACACACAGTCTGGCTTTCAGAGACCCCGGCGTATAATATATTCCACTGTGTATCACTCCACTATTGTGGCCACTCTGGTGCATAGCTAGGTAAATAAATAAAAAAAGGGAATGGTAGTTACATTTGCCTTAAAGCGGTATTGTCACCATAAAAATCAAATTTCAACAGCAACTGTCTGAGTTGATAAAGATGCCAATCCTGCATTCAAAACTTGCAAAACTTTTTCTGCTGTTATGGTTTGTAGTTATGACATACTTTAGGGGCACTGGCCCTAGTGACAAAGAGTTGAATGCTGGGAGTTCTTTTTATCTATAATATATTGCTCCTCTTCCATTTATTTCCCTATCTAGCTGCTTATCGGAAACACCCTCTGATTACTTGTGTTTACAAGCAAGGCTGAGGTGACTCAGTGATTGGATGTGTAGAAAAAAGACAGTGCAGTTCCTATTATACACCTCAGTGGGAGTGTCTGAAGACTCTGGGAGGGCAGCTAATGAATACACAATGAGCAAGAGAATGGAGAGGGAGAAACAAGAGTCAGGGAGGATATGATGTCAGCATTAGCTTGGCAAGATGGCCACTGCCTAGAATAGGATTTTCTGCTTTTCCTTTATAAAATTCACAGGAATCATTACGTGGATAGCACAATACATCTGTTATGTAAGTAATAATAATAATTCTTTTTTTGTATAGCGCTTTTCTCCTGTCGGACTTAAAGCGCTTGCGCGGCAGCCACTAGAGCACACTCAGTAGACAGTAATACTAAAATAATAATAAATATATATATATATATATATATATATATATATATATATATATATATATATATATATATATATATATATATATATATATATATATATATATATATATATATATATATATATATATATATATATATATATATATATATATATATTACACACACACACACGTGTGAAAAACTATTTGCCCCCTTCCTGATTTCTTATTCTTTTGCATGTTTGTCACACTTAAATGTTTCTGCTCATCAAAAACCGTTAACTATTAGTCAAAGATAACATAATTGAACACAAAATGCAGTTTTAAATGATGGTTTTTATTATTTAGTGAGAAAAAAAACTCCAAATCTACATGGCCCTGTGTGAAAAAGTGATTTGCCCCCCCTTGTTAAAAAATAACTTAACTGTGGTTTATCACACCTCAGTTCAATTTCTGTAGTCACCCCCAGGCCTAATTACTGCCACACCTATTTCAATCAAAAAAATCACTTAAATAGAAGCAATCTGACACAGAGAAGTAGACCAAAAGCACCTCAAAAGCTAGAAATCATGCCAAGATCCAAAGAACAAATGAGAACAAAGTACTGTAATTGAGATCTATCAGTCTGGTAAAGGTTATAAAGCCATTTCTAAAGCTTTGGGACTCCAGTGAACCACAGTGAGAGCCATTATCCACAAATGGCAAAAACATGGAACAGTGATGAACCTTCCCAGGAGAGGCTGGCCGACCAAAATTACCCCAAGAGCGCAGAGAAAACTCATCCGAGAGGCCACAAAAGACCCCAGGACAACATCTAAAGAACTGCAGGCCTCACTTGCCTCAATTAAGGTCATTGTTCATGACTCCACCATAAGAAAGAGACTGGGCAAAAACGGTCTGCATGGCAGATATCCAAGGCGCAAACCACTTTTAAGCAAAAAAAACATTAAGGCTCGTCTCAATTTTGCTAAAAAAACATCTCAATGATTGGCAAGACTTTTGGGAAAATACCTTGTGGACCGACGAGAGAAAAGTTGAACTTTTTGGAAGGTGCGTGTCCCGTTACATCTGGCATAGAAGTAACACAGCATTTCAGCAAAAGAACATCATACCAACAGTAAAATATGGTGGTGGTAGTGTGATGGTTTGGGGTTGTTTTGCCGCTTCAGGACCTGGAAGGCTTGCTGTGATAGATGGAACCATGAATTCTACTGTCTACCAAAAAAAAATCCTGAAGGAGAATGTCCGGCCATCTGTTTGTCAACTCAAGCTGAAGCGATCTTGGGTGCTGCAGCAGGACAATGACCCAAAACACACCAGCAAATCCACCTCTGAATGGCTAAAGAAAAACAAAATGAAGACTTTGGAGTGGCCTAGTCAAAGTCCTGACCGGAATCCTATTGAGATGTTGTGGCATGACCTCTAAAAGGCGGTTCATGCTAGAAAACCCTCAAATAAAGCTGAATTACAACAATTCTGCAAAGATGAGTGGGCCAAAATTCCTCCAGAGCGCTGTAAAAGACTCGTTGCAAGTTATCGCAAACGCTTGATTGCAGTTATTGTTGCTAAGGGTGGCCCAACCAGTTATTAGGTTCAGGGGGCAATTTCTTTTTCACACAGGGCCATATAGGTTTTGAGTTATTTTTCTCACTAAATAATAAAAACCATCATTTACAACTGTATTGTGTGTTCAATTATGTTATTTTTGACTAATAGTTAACGGTTTTTGATGAGCAGAAGCATCTAAGTGTGACAAACATGCAAAAGAATAAGAAATCAGGAAGGGGCAAATAGTTTTTCACACCACTGTATGTATGTATACATATACACACACACATATATATATATATATATATATATATATATATATATATATATATATATATATATATATATATATATATATATATATATATATATATATATATATATATATATATATATATATATATATATATATATATATATATATATATATATATATATATATATATATATATATATATATATACACATATATACATATATATATATATATACACACACACATACATACATATACAGGATCTTCTCAAAAAATTAGCATATTGTGATAAAGTTCATTATTTTCTGTAATGTACTGATAAACATTAGACTGTCATATATTTTAGATTCAAATACACACAACTGAAGTAGTTCAAGCCTTTTATTGTTTTAATATTGATGATTTTGGCATACAGCTCATGAAAACCCAAATTTCCTATCTCAAAAAATTAGCAGATTTCATCTGACCAATAAAAGAAAAGTGTTTTTAAAACAAAACAAGTCAACGTCAACCTTCAAATAATTATGTTCAGTTATGCACTCAATACTTGGTCGGGAATCCTTTTGCAGAAATGACTGCTTCAATGCGGCGTGGCATGGAGGCAATCAGCCTGTGGCATTGCTCAGGTGTTATGGAGGCCCAGTATGCTTTGATAGCGGTCATAAGCTCATCAAGAGTGTTGGGTCTTGTGTCTCTTAACTTTCTCTTCACAATATCCCACAGATTCTCTATGGGGTTCAGGTCAGGAGAGTTGGCAGGCCAATTGAGCACAGTAATACCATGGTCAGTAAACCATTTACCAGTGGTTTTGACACTGTGAGCAGGTGCCAGGACGTGCTGAAAAATGAAATCTTCATCTCCATAAAGCTTTTCAGCAGATGGAAGCATGAAGTGCTCCAAAATCTCCTGATAGCTAGCTGCATTGACCCTGCACTTGATAAAACACAGTGGACCAACACCAGCAGCTGACATGGCACCCCAGCCCATCACTGACTGTGGGTACTTGACACTGGACTTCAGGCATTTTGGCATTTCCCTCTCCCCAGTCTTCCTCCAGACTCTGGCACCTTGATTTCCGAATGACATGTAAAAGTTGCTTTCATCCGAAAAAAGTACTTTGGACCACTGAGCAACAGTCCAGTGCTGCTTCTCTGTAGCCCAGGTCAGGCGCTTCTGCCGCTGTTTCTGGTTCAAAAAGTGGGTTCATGCTTCCATCTGCTGAAAAGCTTTATGGAGATGAAGATTTCATTTTTCAGCACCACCTGGCACCTGCTCACAGTGCCAAAACCACTGGTAAATGGTTTACTGACCATGGTATTACTGTGCTCAATTGGCCTGCCAACTCTCCTGACCTGAACCCCATAGAGAATCTGTGGGATATTGTGAAGAGAAAGTTGAGAGACGCAAGACCCAACACTCTGGATGAGCTTAAGGCCGCTATCGAAGCATCCTGGGCCTCCATAACACCTGAGCAGTGCCACAGGCTGATTGCCTCCATGCCACGCCGCATTGAAGCAGTCATTTCTGCAAAAGGATTCCCGACCAAGTATTGAGTGCATAACTGAACATAATTATTTGAAGGTTGACTTTTTTTGTTTTAAAAACACTTTTCTTTTATTGGTCGGATGAAATATGCTAATTTTTTGAGATAGGAAATTTGGGTTTTCATGAGCTGCATGCCAAAATCATCAATATTAAAACAATAAAAGGCTTGAACTACTTCAGTTGTGTGTATTTGAATGTAAAATATATGAAAGTCTTATGTTTATCAGTACATTACAAAAAATAATGAACTTTATCACAATATGCTAATTTTTTGAGAAGATCCTGTATATATATATATATATATATATATATATATATATATATATATATATATATATATATATATATATATATATATATATATATATATGGTGCCCATACATCAGGCGACGTATGGGCAGACTGACCATGAGACAGATCCCCCTCTGATCCCTCTCATATCAGAAATCAGCCACAGCCATCTGCTTGGCCGCATCACCGCGAGTGCCTGTACCACATGGCTCCAGGTATGTGTGTGAAGTCACGCATGCACCTAGTGCCACATGCTACAGACTATCACGGTGAGGGTGATGGAGGTCAGGAATAGCACTGGTGGACAGGTGAGTTTTTAAAACATTGCACACGGGCATAGGGGGAGACACTTTACATCGATTTTTCTCTATTTTGATAGAATTATTGAAACGGAAGGTTGATGGACCTGCGAATTCACCTGACGTCTAGCCATTTAAGACACACATGTGTAAAGATACAAACCATTTAGATATAGTTTTCCACATCCAGAAGCTAGGTGGCAATTAGAGAGGTCAGTGAGATTTTAATACAATGAGAGTGAGATTGTATACAAATTGTACGCAGGTTGAAGTGGGCCCAATTCAGGTCGTCTGGAAGTGCATTTGACTGAACGTCCAAGCTGAACACAATATGAGGGTCATATAATTTCCAGCAATACAGGCAGCCACTGTGCAACAATAACAAACAAAGGTGGGAAATCAAGTGCGCACTCCTCAGTCTTACTTATACAACAAGCTCAAAATCACCTCCTGGCTAGAACTACTGCATGTGTTTACTGTGCTCTGCCCTTAGTCAGCGCTGATCTTCCATGAGGGTAGAACTAGGCAATTTCTCAGGGCCCCTCAGCAGGGATAGAGGCAAGCTGAAGAAAGGAGGCAGTGCTCCAGCCTGGCAGGTAAGATCACACTCGGCCGTGTGCACTCTACATGTGTCAATGGCTCTACTAACTGCTATATGGGCAGGGGGAGGGGAAGGCAATGGTTACCTAATAAAGGGGGGAGGCAAAGGCCACCCAACACTGCTATATGGGGGACGGGGTGCTTAACTTTTGCCCAGGGTCCCATTTTATCTAGAACTGGCCCTGGCATTAAGCCCCATTCCCCAAATGCCTAGTGATTGCGATGTTGCTATGTTCCCGTTCATGCAAACCGCAAGTGCTGCGGTGAGAACAGTCCCATAATCTTGTAGGGATACATTGTACACAGCTTGCTGATCGCTAGCAATCAGCAAAGCACTACAACACAGCAGAAAAACATCCCAGCAGGGATGTGCTCAGATTCGAATTCGGGTGAATCCGGATAGTAGCTATCCGGATTTCACCCAGATACCTGTGCGGTGTGGTTAAGCTTACCTATCTGACGTCTTCTTCGGTCCGTCCCTCGGTGCCTCCCGCGATGCGGTCCAATCCGGCGTCACGTGACTATACACTTCCTCCTTCAACCCGGAAGGAGGAAGTGTTTGTAATCACATAACCGCATTGTGGGAGGCACCGAGGGACGGACCGAAAGAAGACATCAGATAGGTAAGCTTGACCCCCCTGCCCACCCCGCACAGGTATCTGGGTGAAATCCTGATAGCTACTATCCGGATTCACCCGAATTCGAATCTGAGCCCATCCCTGCATCCCAGTGTGAAATGGGCCCCAAGTGCTGGAAAACAAGAGCTGACCAATCTGCTTTAAGACAGCGAGAGCTGACCAATCCGCTTATGGACAGGGAGAGTAGATCAATCCAACCAATCACCTGTATACTGTTATATACTGGGTACCACATACAGTACAGCACCTGTATCTGTTCACACATAGCACCAGTATATGATTTTTTTTTAATTTTATTTTATGTGCGTTGGAAGATGGGTAGTCTTATACGGCGAGTATATCCCAAATTCTATATTTTAACTGGAAAGGTAGGGGGGGGGGGGATGGTCGCCTTATACGCCGGAATATTCTTTTTTTAAATATCTTTGTTAATACATGTTACAGTATTGTATAAACTGTTAAAAATACATTACATTAAAACACATTGAAAAAGATCCTCCCCAAAAGACAAAAATATCGTTTATACATATCCAAGTACAGAATAGAAAGGGCCCTTTTCTACTGGAAATCCTAAACTCAACTGCAAACTCACGACTAGTATGATTAAAACATAACCCTTCCTAATCTACTAGACTTACCAATTTCCTTCTCTTTCTCTAGCAGGGCAAATCGCAGTGCAGGATGGCGAAGGATCAGCTGTCGTGCTGATGCAAGACCCACAATGCCGCCGCCCACAACCACAACATCGTAAGTGCTGAAAATAATGAAACCGTTACTAACAAGTTCAGAAATCTAATCAGTAATGTTAATAATACAAAAATGATTACCATACATTATTTGATACTCTATTTTCACTCAACTGCTATTTCACTAAGTATTCAATAATCACTACTAAAATAGACATGATCCACATGAGATCAGCAATCTTTACGTTTCCCCTTAATAAAACATCACATACCAAGTCATACCTCTTTATTCTGGAAAACAAAAATTATGCTGGTAAACACTTTTGATAAAACTAACCTTCAAAAGCCATTATAAGCCATACAAAAGCAGAGCAGCCATAACACGTGACAATAAACTTCTCCTTGCCACTCTCTGCATTGGACTAGAGGCGATATTATCGGCTGAAGGAAAAATGCAACAGCCTGTTTGTAGCCCCTGGAGGTGCTTGGGGCACTGGGGAAATTGCCTAGTTTGCCTCTACATTAACATTGGCACTGAATGTATAAAAATAGTATTCAACACGCTGCTGCCATTTGTTCCCATTGAATGGCAGACCCCCCGGGCCGCAACAGCACTACCTTAGTATGCAATGAAAGCTGGATGGGATCCTTGTGAGCAGGGCCGGTTCAAGTAACAATTGGGCCCAAGGGCACAATTAGCCTGGGGGCCCCCCAACAGACACCCCCGACTAAAAAGCGTCATTAGAGGCCCTTTATTGCAGCCAAATTTCCCTCCTGGGCTCCTGAGCTGGCTGCAGACCCTCCCCCAATCACCTCCCAACTTAACAGACTCTGCAGAGTCCCTGGGGTGCAACAGTTAAGATGGGGGAGGGACAACTTGGGGGCCCCTACAGGCTCTGGGGCCCTGGGGCAATTGCCCATTTTTTCCTATGGTAGCTCCGGCCCTGCTTGTGAGATGCATTCTTTTTAAACCAAACATGTCTCAAACCTGAGCAACTGGAAGTGATCATCAATGGTCATGCAAGTTTAACGTCATGCAGCTCCTCCAGAGGTATCAGTCGCTGAATAATAAGCAGATTTACACTTTTGCAGTAAAAATGCCTAGCCTGGCCTTGCGGGTGACAGGAAATCTGTGCGTCGGAGGCACTATGGAAGTTTGGGGGGGGAAGCTTGTTAGGCGGTCAGGGTTAGGCATGGGATCAGTTGAGGGAGGGTGAAATCGGTTAGGCATCGGTGCTGAGGGTGTCAGTTAGGGATTGGTAGTGGGAGGGCTCTGTGTGAGAATAGGGTTCAGTTTAGCGACAGTAAAATATCACTACATTTTACTTAATTTCATAGTAGAATATCAGTAATTTACCAATATTATACTAGCAGCTAATTCTGGCACAAAAAAAAAATCCATGATGCCCATGTTGCGTGTATGCGACCCTGGCCGCTCCCAATTGGTTGTTCAGAAACCATAACACTTCAGATTACTATCACTGATATACAGTATATAGCGCCAACATATTCCATAGCACTTCCATGTGGATAACTGCCTGTAGTATCAAATTACATTTGGTGTATTAATCCTCTATACTGTAATCATGTTTAGTTCACACAATATGCGTCGGTTGCCCGGGTTTGGGACAGGTATTAGTTGTAAATTATAAATCTTGGCTGGCTTGGATATTCCTCTGAACATTCCTTTGATCAATCTGTTACTGATGAATAGCATAATCTCAATAACAAATAAGTACTAAACTCACAAGCTACTATTTGACTGTTTATTTATGGGAGCTTAATATAGTTACTCTTTGTACCCTGTTACTAATTGCAAAATCCTATCCCTAAGGAAGAAGCATGGGACAAAATCCACCTTTCTCCTTGGCCCAAGAATACAAATGCCAACATCAACATCGGAAAAGCAAAGTTAAAAAGCATGCTGTGCTTGAAAGAGTGCAGTCGGTGGAATAAACAAAGATCTCCAGTGTAAAGCCATGCTTTCTTATGCCTAGTACACAACATGCAATTTCCCATCAGATTGATGTGTCCAATCGATAATTTCCAACATGTCCAATCTGATTTCCGGTCGATTTTCTGAATTACTTCTGCTCAAAAGTGATTGAAAAATCGATTGGAAACCTGATCGGATCTAACAGAAATTATCGATTCAACCAATTGATCTGGCAGGAAATTGCATGGTGTGTACCAGGCATTAGTCTCAGCTTCCAGCACCAATCTCCCTTCAGCCGTGCATCCTATCAGAACAGTTCAATTTGCCAACCACGACTGGGGTTGCGCCTGAAATTGGGTTTGGCACATACAAGGCTCGCAGACGTGAATATAGGATAAAACACAATATACATTACAACATAGAGTGTACACAAGATACGTTACAGAGGCAGTGATTCAATAGACAGCTTGGAGAGAGTCCAAGAGGTTAACAGTCGAAGGGAGAAAAGGGTTTCTGTGCCTAGAGGTCTTGGTGGAGATTTTATTTTATTTTTAAGTATTTATATAGTGCCGACATATTACGCAGCGCTGTACAGAGTATATTGTCTTGTCACTAACTGTCCCTCAGAGGGGCTCACAATCTAGTCCTTACCATAGTCATATGTATGTATCGTGTAGTGCATGTATGGTCTAGGGCCAATTTTTTGGGGAGGAAGCCAATTAACGTAGCTGTATGTTTTGGGGATGTGGGAGGAAACCAGAGTGCCCGGAGGAAACCCACACAGACACGAGGAGAACATACAAACTCCTTGAAGATGTTGACCTGGCTGGAATTCGAACCGGGGACCCAGCGCTTGCAAGGCGAGAGCGCTAACCCCTATGCCTGAAACCTCTGGCATAATGGGAGCCGATCGAAGAAGCAATGCACAGTGTTCTCCCCAGGCTCTTTTAGACGGTTGCTCCACCCGGCTAGTTTTGGTGAGCACCCGGCTGTCTTAGGCTCACCTCCTCCTCTGCTGTAAGCAGAGTTGTACAGAGAAGCGCTGGCCTTCCATTCTCTCATCTCGCCCCACCCGGACAATTTTTCATGCCACCCGGCTGGAAAAAACTTCTGGGGAGAACACTGAATGCATGAAAGGAAATTTGCTCAACTGGAAGATTAAGAAGTCCAATTTTGATTAAATAATGGTTCTGGACAGAGACCAAGCATCTCACGTATTTTGGAGCTATACTCGCTCCTTAGTCATAACTAAAAATGCCATGTAGGAGCAACAATGTATACACACTCAGTAACACCCCTATGGGCAGAGGGTGCCATTTAATACTGGGGGCACACCTGGCTACCTATACTGGGGGTAGGCTCATCAGCTACCTGAACTGGGGACCAAGCTAAGAATAGGGGTGTATATGGCAACTAGTACTGGGGGGGGGGGGGCACATTGGCTACCTATACTGGTCTGACCCCTCTCAAAATGTAAGAAGCCTTTGTGGCCTACAAATCAAAATGTTTGCCCACCTCTTACCTAGCCTCAGGAGGCATGGCTTTAAATGTCAGGGCAATACCCCCCACCGAACGCACATGACATAGGTCACTAAGGAGAGGAGATTCTGTGAATTGGGGCAACAGGTATTTTCACTTAATTGTGCAAAAATTACAACTTTTAGAATTTAACCACTTCAGGACCACAGTGCTAAACCCCCCTAAAGGCTAGGCTATTTTGTTCAAAATAGGCCACTGCAGCTTTAAAGAGAATCTGTACTGTGAAAATCTTACATAAATAAACGTACCAGCCTGTTTGCTGTCTTCTCCTAGCCCCCCTCTGTGACATTTTCGCCGCTCCCGCTGCTTTCCTGGTGATAAAATCCCTGTTTTATTCATTGTTTTTGTAAACAATGAAGATGGCCGCCAAACAGGAAATACATGATCAGAGTAGGTGCCCGTTTGCAGAAGCTCCTCTCAAATGTGACTTGATTGCTGGAATTTGTAAAGCAGTAACACAGAGTCGCCAAGTAGAGTAAAATCGATTAAAAATGTTTAAAAGGGGGGCATTGGTGGACTCACCTCCCTCGTAGAAAGAAAGAGCGGACAATGGGACGTTACTCACAGTATAAAGCAACTTTTTATTAAAAGCTCCAAAGTTGCAACGCATTTCACGGGTCACAATCCCGCTTCATCAGGCAAAGATTTTTGGAGGGTACAAAATCGGGTCAATGGCCTGGCCCCTCCGAAAATCTTTGCCTGATGAAGCGGGATTGTGACTCGTCAAACGCGTTGCAACTTTAGAGCTTTTAATAAAAAGTTACTTTATACTGTGAGTAACGTCCCATTGTCCGGTCTTTCTTTCCACGAGGGAGGTGAGTCCACCAACTTCCCCCTTTTAAACAGTTTTTAATCGATTTTACCCTACTTGGTACCTCTGTGTTACTGCTTTACAAATTGTCTAGTCCACCCTTGGTGGAGGGGTGTTTCCCCATTTCTTCCTGTCTACAGAGAGCGACTTCTTAAACCTGAGCGGAGTCAGGTTATAATTCTTCCCACCCGCTTATCCAGTGGTTGCCTTTGTGGAAATCCACGTTTGTGAGTATAACCATTACTTTGTAGTACACCTGACTAATTGTCACTGAGATTCTACACTATATTGGGCTCCTGGTTTCTTTTTGTCTCCTTCAAGCTTGATTGCTGGAATGTTACTCCCATGTGTTGCCTTAGCTGCCTAGCCTTAGCTTATCCCTCTGCACTCACAGCTGTTTGAAATAGCTCAGCTCCACGAGTCTTGCAGAGACGCTGGCTGTGAGCAGAGACAGCCTGTGACTTATACACACACAGGAGAGCCTGCAGGGGGTGTGCATAACTTCTTTCTATCACAGCAGAGAGAGTGCATTCCTCTTTGTCTCGACAAGAAAAGATTAGATCTATTACAGAGACAGTGCAACTAGAAAAGGCTGCAGTAATCCAGACCACATTAGAACAGGCATAGGAACGTATAGGATAGAAAAAATAAGGCTGAAAATTTTGTTATAGAGTCTCTTTAAAGCCAAGCTGCAGGGCAGCACAACACAGCCCACTAGTGATTCCCCCCCCCCCTCCTTTTCTCCCCACCAACACAGCTCTCTGTTGGTGGGGTCTGATCACCCACCTAGTGTTTATTTCATGTTTTTAATAAATATTTGTGTCATTATTTTAATATTTTTTACTGTTTGTTTATTTTTTTCAAACCCCTCCCTCCCCCCGCCAGCCAATCCTGGCGATCAGCTGTCATAGGCTTCTGCCTATGAGAGCCGATCGCTCTGCCGTGTCACACAGCTGTCCCCAGTACAGCGCTGCTGCAGATCACAGCGCTGTACACAGTTATAAGACTAAAAGTCTCCCGAGCGGCGATCGCCGCTGGGAGACTGAAGGCGGAGCAGGAGATGCGCGCGCGGCAGCGCGTGATCTCCTGCAGTAGCTGGCCCCAGGACTTGACGCCAAATGGCGTTAGGCGGTCCTGGGGCTGCCACCGTGGTCACTCCCATTGGCATGACGCGGTCTTGAGGTAGTTAAGGATAATTATGCATATTGTAACGTGAACCCTTAACCATATGAAAGTATATACAATATTGGCACCTTATGGTAGTACCATGTAGTGCAATATTAAATTGCGGCTATGGGCTGCCAAGGTGCATGAGTTTGGTGCAAAAGCGGTGGTAAGTGATTTGTAAGCAGCGCAAGCTTCATCTAGTAAGCAGCGGTAAGTGATCAGTAAGCAGCGGCAGCTTTGTTAAGTGTCCTACCAGTAGGAGGGTTGCGGTTAAAGGAGAACTGTAGTGAGAGGTATATGAAGGCTGCCATATTTATTTCCCTTTAAGCAATACCAGTTTCCTGGCAGCCCTGCTGATCTATTTGGCTGAAGTAATGGCTGAATCCCACCAGAAACAAGCATGCAGCTAATCTTGTCATATCTGTCAAAATTGTCAGAAACACCTGATCTGCTGCATGCTTGTTCTGGGTCTATGGCTGAAAGTATTAGAGGCAGAGGATCAGCAGGATAGCCAGGTAACTGGTATTGCTTAAATGAAATATGGCAGCCTCCATACAACTCTCTCTACAGTTCTCCTTTAAGTTGGGAAGGTTAGAAAAAGGTACACTTGGGAAAAAAGCAAACTGAAAAAAAAATGTTGAAACTTGTAGCTGAACATCAGTAACAGTATGTTACCAATATTTGAACTATGAGAACAGTCCATGCCATTCAAACAGTAAGCTTGCAGCCAATAAGCCTCCTTTAGACTTTTTTCATGATGTATAATCTACATGAATAGTCTGAGAGCAGCTTATTGGACTAAAGCTTACTCTCTGGATCTTTTAAAGTTAGCCAATAAATATCACCCCAATTCAAATGTCCTGCTTTAACTGGTGGCCAACAAGGTACAATACTGCTACAAACATGCAAAACACACAGTCATAGTAGCGCTAGTCCCCCTGATATTCTGTTTTGACAGTGCTCACCACAGTGTCAAATGCAGATTCCAGCTCTGTGAACGTCAAGGGCATTTTTAATTTACAAACGTTAACAATTCAAAAAGATGGCCCATGTGTCTGCAATGCTCATATGTACAAACATGACAACAACAGATCCATACGGCGATGCCTGTTGGTGGCCGGATCTGGAGGGTTCTGCTCTCTGCATCAGATCCCTGCACTGCAGGAATGTAAGTAGAACACTTTCCTGCCGAGGACGTTGTATTTTTTAACAAGACTGAACTTGCCAATTGGAATTTCTTCAACTTTAGGAACAATAATTTCTGTTTTATTAGAAGAAGAACTACAATATCTAGTGTCATCCCCCAGAATAAACTTTGTCCTAGACTTATTTTTACTTTGTTTAACTCATCATTCAACCTGAACATGTTCGAGTCAATCTCACAATGTGAATGTGTGTTGTCAACATTGCCCTGCCCTGAGCTGCTAGAAGTTGTCTAAATACAGAACCAAAATTAGCAGTGAACTTTCATCCCATAATGTCCAGCATGACCTCTGACCTGTCAGTCAGCTGGTCATCAGGGAATAGGTCGCCGCAGCGATCGCATTCAGAAACTCATGTACCCAATGCCAATGGCGAGTTGACTTCAGGTCAGAGGTCATGTGGGGCTTCGTGGCACAAAAGTTCACTGCTGATGAACCCACACCAAGGCAAAGTCCATCCCTACTGTTTTCTACTCTAGATCACGCAACAGCATAATCTCAGAGAATTTAAATTTAGCAACACTTTAGCCTCAGTGTGCCCCAAACCCTCTTCAATGCCGTAGAGATCGATCCTCTCTCTCCCTCTCCGTTGCTTTTTCCCCAAATACACGTGGGAGCCAGAGTGGCTATCTTGCCTAGAGCCCCACTCTAAGCAATCTCACTACATAGTACAGTATAGGGCAGTTGGCATAGCAAAACTGTACACAAAGTTTGCTGGGCAGTGAGTACTCTGCCTCCACCTAGTGGCAGCTTCAGGTACTGCAACATGCAGAGTGACCTGTAATATCGTATAGTACCCAGTGCTGCAGCTCTGAGGGTTACCTGGCAGCCCGCGCCGCACTAAGCCTGCATTGCGCTCTTCTCAGCAGCAAGGCACCCGAAACTTTCCTCCAGCCACCCAGCGCAGACATCTTCACTGCCCTCCAGACCTCATAGACATTCCGTACTTCTCCTCTCACTGCTACAGTCGCCACCAGCCAATCGCAGCGTTTCTCTACTGGGCCAATCACACAGAATTTCCCAGCCCCGGAGTATCATCTGTCCAATCAGAGAGTCGGACACGGGACGTCACGTAACTATTAACTCAGACTTTACAGCGAATAGAGGGCTGGAATGTCTTCAGCCAATGGGGAGAAAGCAGTGTTAGTTTCTTCTCCAATGAAGAGAAGGGTTGAAGGGCAATGGGCGGGGCGGTCTGCGGACAACAACTGGCAGTGTGAGCTAGAGGTGAGATGTGCAATTGTGCTTTACTTCTGTGGAGAGAGCAGGCATTGCCTGTGTATGTAACATGCATGTTATACTGTGTGTCCTAGAGCCTTTGGTACATGCAGACTATAATATACTACTGCATATGTTGCATGTATGTTACATAGATTGTACTGAGAGCAGCCAATAAATGTCATTTGTCTTCCACATGGCATGTACTGAGGGCGGTGCAACACTGGTTTATGTGTAATATCTAGTGTATTCTGAAATCAGCACCAGACTTGCATGCATGCTGTATGTAGGGTGCTAAAAGCTGTGCCTGAGTCTGACTGTTACACACACACTACTGGTGTAAACAGCGGCAGCATATTCCATAGTGCAGTGCAGATAAATATTTTTGCCAGTCTGAGGTGGTAAGTGGGAGCAGAAAGTTGTACATGAGATATGATTATTTGATTCATCCATAGCTAGTTGGAAGCAGGGCTCTGGAGAATTTTTTGGGTACCTGGAGCCGGAGTTGGTGGTTTTGATAAATTGAGGAGTAGGAGACAGATGGTTTTTGTACCAATTCCACAGCCCTGGTTGGAAGCAATGATAGTTAAAGAGGAACTTTTATTTATTTAAGTATTTATATTACGCAGCGCTGTACAGAGTATGTATTGTCTTGTCACTTACTGCCCCTCAGAGGGGCTCACAATCTAGTCTCTACCATAGTCATACGTCGATGTATGATCGTGTAGTGTATGTATTGTAGTCTAGTGCCAATTTAGGGGGAAGCCAATTAACTTATCTGTATGTTTTTGGGATGCGGGAGGAAACCGGAGTGCCCGGAGGAAACCCACACAGACATGGGGAAACCATACAAACTCTTTGCAGATGCTGACCTGGCTGGGATTCGAACCAGAGACCCAGCACTGCAACTTTAACTAAGTATTGAACTTCATTCCAATCAGTAGCTAATAACTCTCCCCCCCCTCCCCCCAAAAAAACAACAACCTAGAAATCTTTACCTTTTCTCAATTACATCATCGGGAAGGGAGGGGATGGTGTCTGGCTGATATTGTGTTAAAACCCCTCCCACAGTGTGATGTCATGACCATGGTCCTGACAGTTTGCTCTCTGTGAACCGCGTTGCACTGTGGGAAATAACTGCTTTTTCCAACTGCCGAGCAAGCAGTTTCACCTTCTGTGCATAGAACTCTCAGTAACAAACATTACACAGAGATCACCTGGCAGGTCTAAATATGTCACCACCTGTGATAACTTTCAGAATGTAAATCAGGAAGAGGAAAGATTTTATAAAGGGCAAACACTGGCTAGATAATCTATAATTTAATATTGTAAAAAAAATAAACTGGAACAGGAGGATGTGGGAAGCTTCTGGATACTCCATAGGCTTCCCTTTTCTTAGGTGAGCAGCTATTTTTGTGCCCTAACTTTGCCATGGCTACACTTTAAGTAATCAGTTAAAATGGCCTTTGGACAGATAAGCTGATGGAATACATGTCACATCTTTGCTGGGGCATTTGGATTAGTTATCTACATATCACTCTTTCCATTCTTGTCAGCATTTGTTTTTTGTCTTTTTAGACTAGCGGGGCAAGGTATACAAAATAAATGTTTCACCCTGTGTGCTGCCCTTATCTCTTGGCCACTGGGACAGAGGCAAGCCTGTCCACCTGCAGAACATACACATCTCCCCTCCTTTCCTGCTCACTGTTTAGAGAGGCAGTCCTTTCCTCCAAGGAAAGTAAAAGCAGTCAGCCTGGAGGTATGATGGGCAGTGCGATGAGGGGGAAGAGGATGTCTTTATGGACCGAGGAGACAGATCTCTCTGTCTGTGACTCTTTGTCTTTCTCCTTCCTTCTCTCGTTTTCCTTCCCTTCCTACCCTCGTCCCTCTCATCTGTTTCTCTGCTTTTTATACAGGGAGTGCAGAATTATTAGGCAAGTTGTATTTTTGAGGAAGAATTTTATTATTGAACAACAACCATGTTCTCAATGAACCCAAAAAACTCATTAACCACTTGCCGACCGCACGCTTATACCGTGCGTCGGCAAAGTGGCAGCTGCAGGACCAGCGACGCAGTACTGCGTCGCCAGCTGCAGGCTGATTAATCAGGAAGCAGCCGCTCGCGCGAGCGGCTGCTTCCTGTCAATTCACGGCGGGGGGCTCCGTGAATAGCCTGCGGGCCGCCGATGGCGGCTCGCAGGCTAAATGTAAACACAAGCGGAAATAATCCGCTTTGTTTACATTGTACGGCGCTGCTGCGCAGCAGCGCCGTAAGGCAGATCGGCGATCCCCGGCCAATCAGCGGCCGGGGATCGCCGCCATGTGACAGGGGACGTCCTGTCACTGGCTGCACAGGACGGATAGCGTCCTGTGCAGCCCGGATCACCGGGGGGAGAGGTAGGAGAGGGAGGGGGGTGAATGTCGCCGCGGAGGGGGGCTTTGAGGTGCCCCCCCCCCCGCAACTAGCCTGCACGCAGGAGCGATCAGACCCCCCCTGCACATCATCCCCATAGGGGGGAAAAAAGGGTGGCGATCTGATCGCTCTGCGTGCACCCTGATCTGTGCTGGGGGCTGCAGAGCCCACCCAGCACAGATCACAACAAACAGCGCTGGTCCTTAAGGGGGGGTAAAGGGTGGGTCCTCAAGTGGTTAATATCAAAGCTGAATATTTTTGAAAGTAGTTTTTAGTTTGTTTTTAGTTTTAGCTATTTTAGGGGGATATCTGTGTGTGCAGGTGACTATTACTGTGCATAATTATTAGGCAACTTAACAAAAAACAAATATATACCCATTTCAATTATTTATTTTTACCAGTGAAACCAATATAACATCTCAACATTCACAAATATACATTTCTGACATTCAAAAACAACACAAAAACAAATCAGTGGCCAATATAGCCACCTTTCTTTGCAAGGACACTCAAAAGCCTGCCATCCATGGATTCTGTCAGTGTTTTGATCTGTTCACCATCAACATTGGGTGCAGCAGCAACCACAGCCTCCCAGACACTGTTCAGTGAGGTGTACTGTTTTCCCTCCTTGTAAATCTCACATTTTATGATGGACCACAGGTTCTCAATGGGGTTCAGATCAGGTGAACAAGGAGGCCATGTCATTAGTTTTTCTTCTTTTATACCCTTTCTTGCCAGCCACGCTGTGGAGTACTTGGACACGTGTGATGGAGCATTGTCCTGCATGAAAATCATGTTTTTCTTGAAGGATGCAGACTTCTTCCTGTACCACTGCTTGAAGAAGGTGTCTTCCAGAAACTGGCAGTAGGACTGGGAGTTGAGCTTGACTCCATCCTCAACCCAAAAAGGCCCCACAAGCTCATCTTTGATGATACCAGCCCAAACCAGTACTCCACCTCCACCTTGCTGGCGCCTGAGTCGGACTGGAGCTCTCTGCCCTTTACCAATCCAGCCACGGGCCCATCCATCTGGCCCATCAAGACTCACTCTCATTTCATCAGTCCATAAAACCTTAAAAAAATCAGTCTTGAGATATTTCTTAGCCCAGTCTTGACGTTTCAGCTTGTGTGTCTTGTTCAGTGGTGGTCGTCTTTCAGCCTTTTTTACCTTGGCCATGTCTCTGAGTATTGCACACCTTGTGCTTTTGGGCACTCCAGTGATGTTGCAGCTCTGAAATATGGCCAAACTGGTGGCAAGTGGCATCTTGGCAGCTGCACGCTTGACTTTTCTCAGTTCATGGGCAGCTGTTTTGCGCCTTGGTTTTTCCACACACTTCTTGCGACCCTGTTGACTATTTTGAATGAAACGCTTGATTGTTTGATGATCACGCTTCAGAAGCTTTGCAATTTTAAGAGTGCTGCATCCCTCTGCAAGATATCTCACTATTTTTTGACTTTTCTGAGCCTGTCAAGTCCTTCTTTTGACCCATTTTGCCAAAGGAAAGGAAGTTGCCTAATGATTATGCACACCTGATATAGGGTGTTGATGTCATTAGACCACACCCCTTCTCATTACAGAGATGCACCTAATATGCTTAATTGGTAGTAGGCTTTCGAGCCTATACAGCTGTTTCTGGTTCAAAAGTGGGTTCATGCTTCCATCTGCTGAAAAGCTTTATGGAGATTAAGATTTCATCTTTTAGCACGACCTGGCACTTGCTCACAGTGCCAAAACCACTGGTAAATGGTTTACTGACCATGGTATTACTGTGCTCAATTGGCCTGCCAACTCTCCTGACCTGAACCCCATAGAGAATCTGTGGGATATTGTGAAGAGAAAGTTGAGAGACGCAAGACCCAACACTCTGGATGAGCTTAAGGCCGCTATTGAAGCATCCTGGGCCTCCATAACACCTGAGCAGTGCCACAGGCTGATTGCCTCCATGCCACGCCGCATTGAAGCAGTCATTTCTGCAAAAGGATTCCCGACCAAGTATTGAGTGCATAACTGAACATAATTATTTGAAGGTTGACTTTTTTTTGTTTTAAAAACACTTTCTTTTATTGGTCGGATGAATTATGCTAATTTTTTGAGATAGGAATTTTGGGTTTTCATGAGCTGTATGCCAAAATCATCAATATTAAAACAATAAAAGGCTTGAACTACTTCAGTTGTGTGTATTTGAATCTAAAATATATGAAAGTCTAATGTTTATCAGTACATTACAGAAAATAATGAACTTTATCACAATATGCTAATTTTTTGAGAAGATCCTGTGTGTGTATGTGTGTGTGTATATATATATATATATATATATATATATATATATATATGTATATGTATATGTATATGTATATGTATATGTATATGTATATATATATATATATATATATATATATATATATATATATATATATATATATATATATATATGTATATGTGTGTATATGTATATGTGTGTGTGGTCAAAAAAATGTAAGGTGCCCATACATCAGGCGACGTATGGGCAGACTGACCATAAGACAGATCCCTCTCATATCAGAAATCAGCCACGGCCATCTCCCTCCAAGGGCACCTCCTCAAAAACCTTTTTCCTGTGCTGTAGTAAGTCTGGATTTAGAGATTAGAGCAGTTTTTGAGACCAGTAAAACTAGTTGGGGAGGATGTGGTGGGAGAAACCTAGGAAAAAGAAGGAAAACTAGGTTTTTCACTGTAAAGACTTTTTTCTTATTTTGAGAATTTTATCTTTAAAGTATGTGGCCTGTCAACAGAGATGCAGCAACAGAGAGAGTGTTGGGGGAGGTGGAGGACCGAGGAGGGCGTCAACAGTATTGAAACCATCAATTAACTTACCTAGTAAGAACCAGAGCAAGAGCACTGCAAGACCAAAAACTAGATAAAACTCTTTAAAGCGGACCTGAACTCAGACTGAGGAAGTTCTCTGCTCTAAAAGATACACAACAGCATAATAACCTTTAAAGAGCGCTCAGAAGCGCTGTAGGAGTGCACCAGCACTGAGGCTGGGAGAACACTAGGCAGTGAAGAAAACCATGCGTTTTCTGCACTGTGGGGTTTTAATTTTTTTTTTGTGCATTTTTGTTTGCGTTTTGGATTTGTTCTGTTCTGTTTTTTAATACTCTCCCTCTATTAATGCAGTAAAATACAGTATTGGGGCTGTGGTTCAATTTGTTTTTTTTAAAAAGCGTGCAATTTTCCAGGGCTGTGGAGTCCGTACAAAAATCCACCGACTCAGACTCCGACTCCTCAGGTTAGGATTCCACCGACTCCTCTAATTTGCATATTACAATCTTGTTTATTGAAAGTATGTAACATGAAATGCATCTCTTAGCTGCCATCGCTTAGGAATTTTGAAATACAACTGAAGTGAGAAGGATATGGAGGCTGCCGTATTTATTCCCTTTTAAACAATACCAGTTACGTGGCTAGCCGGCTGATCTTCTGCCTGTAATACTTTTTGTCATAGACTAAAACTAGTCCTTGGTAAGAGTACTTGTAGAAGACAGGAACAAAGAACATGCGATTCTTTGTGTGATTCGATTACGATTCTATTTACGATCGGATTAA
Source organism: Hyperolius riggenbachi (assembly GCF_040937935.1). NCBI lineage: Eukaryota > Metazoa > Chordata > Amphibia > Anura > Hyperoliidae > Hyperolius > Hyperolius riggenbachi. The sequence goes on along the minus strand of NC_090654.1, from coordinate 237,364,090 downwards.
ATCTGACATGTCCAATCGGGATTCGATTCAATTTGATTTGCCATTGCAAAACAATGGCGAATTGAATTGAATCGAATCCCGATCGGACATGTCGGATTTAATCGGATCATAAATAGAATCATATCGTGTAGATGAGGCTTTAGAGTGATGTGCAGGTACTCTGCAGGGGAATGAGGCTATTCTTCCTCTATTACACATTCTTCATGCACAATCTGAACCAGGTTTATGGGTGATAGACAACACCTCTGTGTTCAATGTGCACAACATTCTCAGTGGATTCCCTGCAGCTCTGTGGGGAGTGCATATGTAGAGTATAGTACTACTATGTAACAAAGTAAACCTGAGACAGATGAAATTAAAGTTTTATACATACCTGGGGCTTCCTCTAGCCCCCTTCAGGGTAATCAGTCCCTCGCTGTCCTCCTCCGCCACCTGGATCTTCTGCTATTGGGTCCAGGTACTTGAGCCAGTCTGGCATAGTGCGCATGCACACACTCCACCGCTGGAAGCGTACTACACCTGCGCAGCACTATTGCGCAGGAGCAGAATGTTCCTGGCTGTGGGAGCCGCACGTGGCCGGACTGCGCTGACTGGCTGAATTACCGGGACTCATAGCAGAAGATCCAGGTGGTGGAGGAGGACAGCGACTGGATTAGCCTGAAGGGGGCTGGAGGAAGCCCCAGGTATGTATAAAACTTTTAATTTCATCCTTCTCTGGTACCCTTTAATTCGTAGTCACCAAACCAAATTTTAAAGGGTACCCGAACTGACATGTGACATTATGACATAGACATGTGTATGTACAGTGCCTAGCACACAAATAACTGACTCAGACAGGAAGTGACTACAGTGTGACCCTCACTGATAAGAAATTCCAACTATAAAACACTTTCCTAGCAGAAAATGGCTTCTGAGAGAAAGAAAGAGATAAAAAGGGGAATTTCTTATCAGTGAGGGTCACACTGTAGTCACTTCCTGTCAGGAATATATATATATATATATATATATATATATATATATATATATATATATATATATATATATATATATATATATATACTATTTTTTTTCTTTTAACGCATGTAAAATCACATTCCTCTGCTTCATTCAATGAGATACATTATGTGCTTTTTACATGAGTTTTTGAATATTATGCAGCAAGTTTTGTGCACACTGTAAAATGTAAATATCTCTTCACAGTGCCATACAGTAGTTTTGTACTATAGATTGCGTGAGCTCACAAACCGCGTGTGGCTGATATTAAGAAGCGCTTGTGCATGGAGGTAAAAATCGGTGCACGCTTGGAATGATGTGCATGCTGCAAGACCCAGGAGTTATGCCAGGACTCGCACTATTTTCAAATTGAATGAAGAAACGTTTTCCTTGCCAAAATGATTACCGTAATGGGAGGTCTAATTTTAGTACTGCTTTTTAAGCTGTTTTATGGGAGGTATACATAGTTCATGCTTCCCTTTTAACTGCTCCATCAGTAATACAGCACACAGATGATATATATATATATATATATATATATATATATATATATATATACTTTTTATAACCTTGACACACATTCATTCAATGACAAGTTTATCAATCAATCAAATCTGCTTTGCGGTTTGTGTCTCCGCCCCCTTTTGTGAATTTGAACCCCAGTCACCCAATGACCTATTAGCTGGTTTGAGGAATCTCAGTCACCAAGCGACCAACTGTGCCAAATTTGAGGACTCTGGCTTTATTACTGTGAGAATTATTAGTAGTATTATTATTGATTTATAAAGCGCCAACATATTCCGTGGCACTGTACAAAGTAAGATACAAACATGGGGTACATAGTAATACAGACAATGGTATACACCAATTTACAATATACAGAAGTGGTAATTACAGTGACAAAAGACATCATGAATAAAATGTATAACAAATTCCAAGACACGTCAGCCTTCTAAATGTTCCCATTGATATGAATGGGTGAAATCTGATTGGCTGTTGTGTTTCTGCCTGGGTGGGGGTCGGGGGGGGGGGGGGGGGCATGACACCCCAGGACATATCCTCCCAGGTAGTAAGGGATTTGTATACCAAGGGTCAAGCTGTTTTCGAGACACACACACACACACACACACACACACACACACACACACACACACACACACACACACACACACACACGATTTTATATATACAATATATAGATTATTATGTCCTGAGCAAGATAGGTGTGACTTTATGTGGTGCAGTATGCCACCATATGGGTAGTTTTCATACGAGGAGAGGTAAGTATTCCTGCTAGTGTTCTGCATTTATGTATGTGCTGCAAGAGGTTAAGTTCTCCAAAGCATACAAACCTCAAGACACTGTTTATAGCCACGCCTCCCTGGCCACCCATTTACCCTGATGAAGGTGGTGAAACGGGACAGAGCCTGAGGGCACAGTAATTGGGTGGGGACAAAGAGATCTTGGCTCATGGAGAAGACAGAACAGCGTGTTGCTCCGCCCTGAGTGCGATTGTATGCCTGTAATTAAACAAACCTGTACTTATAATATAGCAGTGTTTACATTTGAATGGAATACGGTTTTAAAGGATTCATACACTATTCACGTACTTCTTGTTGGTATTTTCAGGGGCATCATGGGATATCTGTACTGAGAAGAGCTGCTGGATCGTGTAAATATCAGACAGCTGAGTACCTGACGCGCTCCAGGACTTTGTGAGGTCCATCAGGTAAGACGCCACTTTGTGAGGTGTGGAGGTGGATTCAGGGTGTTGGTTTGCTGTTTGGAATCTGCACTTCTTTCATATATACACATTTCTGGATCTTCTGCTGACAGCAGGGGATGCAGCTTTACTTGTCATGGGGCACAAGGACTAAGGTTTAATGTTATATGTATACTCTATGCCTTTTATTGAGAGCATACCCTATGGCTTGTCCTGTTACAGGCATGCTATAGGGTGGACAGCTCCTCACCCTCTTACATGCACCCCCTTCGTCAGGGTCAGAGGCCAGATTTACCAGTAGGCCCGGTAAGCACCTGCCTAGAAGCTGAATATGACTAGCCCTGCCCTCTTTCACTGTCTACTGCTCTCTTATATCATTTTATGAGGTTGTGCACTGAATTGTGCACAATTACATGGCCCTTTGGCTCTGCACAATGGAGCACATGTAATGGCTTTTGTATAGCACTGTTAATTTTTTATTGTGTTTTTAAATACATAATAGTGGATTGACCTGCTAACGGGAGGGGTTTAAGGCATTGGATCTTCTGTCCTTGTAATATCTGGAGATGTTAATCTTTCCCTGCTCTACGATGTGTACTGGGAGCAGTGCCTGACTTTGCTATGTGTATACTATATGTTGCAGACTCCATGTATCTTCTATGCATACTGCATGGCAGGTGCTGAGATCAGGCAGTGATTAGCTATGCCAAATGCTTACAGTATTGCGTATCCAGAGAGCAGCACCCAGTTCTCTTCTTCAGAATCCCTTTTACATTTAACAAATCTCCCACTTAACTAGCAGCAAATCATCCCCAGATTATCACTTTACCTCCATCATGCTTCACAGATGGATTCAAGCAGCTCGGGGGGTGGGAGAGACATTTTACACTTGAGGGTGGCCAGGCAAGCAGCAGAGGCGCCGTTGCCAGGAAGATTCTATTGGGAATCGGTCTGCAGTGTTTCGGCAGGCAATAGATCTCTCTTTGATCGGATAGAGATTTGGCTTTTTCTTTTCAACTCTGCCTAGGAGGCTAGCATCATGCAGATGCCTCCTCACTGTTGACAGTGAAACTGATAGTTTGCCGGAACTATTTAATGAAGCTACCAGTTGACGACCCTAGTTAAGGACCTGGGAGGCATCTGTGTCTCTAACGACACTCTCTAATGCATAGAGTATAGAGTTCCATTCCCTATTATTTAACATAACATATTTTGCAGACTTTAACAAAGTCTGTGAATGGTTGTTAGGCCAGATCATTCTATAACAAAAAATGTACATGTTCTGTCTGCTTCGCAGGATTGGAGCCAATGCAAAAACGGAGCTGTCAATGTACCCTAAGTTAAATAGGATTCGTTCACATCTGCCCTTTAGTGGTAATCAGGACACTGTCTGTACACAAAGTCCCAACTTGCACGATTGTTCCGGACCCCACCTATGCGGCAGACCTACCTGTCACCTTCTTCTGTCTTCATCATCTGTCAGCTTTTCATCTATCACCTTCTGCCTTCATTTGTCAGCTTCTCCACCGCTGTTTGAGTCCACCGCTGCTGCCGGGACAAGTGCTGCAATACAGATGGAAGCCCTTGCGAAAGCACTGGTTTGAAACTTCTCTGGGAGTCTTCTCATTGGTCCACCATTCTGTGAACAAATGAGAATACTCTCTAGGGAGAGAAGGTTCCTATTGGTCTGTTTTAACCCACTGGGAAGCCCCAACAGTTTATTATGCTTTTGTGACCCGAGTCACGACAGTTGAACCCAATTGGCATACAGAGACCTTTGCACAGTGATACTAATGTGACTGAGGTACAACAGACACTGCATATTAGCACAGGATAAGCTGTGAACTCACCATTGTGCGCCATAGCATGTACCTGCATATTAACATGCCAATGCATGGACAGATTATTTTATAGACTAGTACTTTAGTGCGTGTGGCCCCTGATTCTTCATATGCATGCCCTCTGTCAGGCTGCAGTTACTAATTTGCTGCCACACTTATGTATTGCTAGATTTGACCACCAGATGGCACTGTTTGATTGCTTATGCTTACTCCTGGTGCAAATCATGTAATCTCTTGACACCTCTGTAATGACGAGTATGGTGACCCCAAACCATCTGGAAGGTATAAAGGGCTCTGTAAAATGTATTCGCTACAGACTTCACTATACACCAGCGGTTCTTGCTTTTAGGAGCATAAAGAGATTATCTGTCACTATTACACTTGTGTATTGATAGGATTGACCACCAGATAGCACTGTTTGATTAAATATGCTTATTACTGCTTTCAATCATGTATTCTTTTGACACAATCTGGATCGCTCATCCTCTATACACGCATAGTTTTTGCCAATGACAGTTGTAACTACATATTTATAATGCGCTGACATGCTATGGAGCACTTTACAGAGTAAAGTCATGTTACTAACTGTTCTTAAGCCCCATCTACACTAGACAATTTTTTGTGTGGCGGGCCGCATTGCGTACATATTTACGCATTCCTGCTGGTGCAGGGACATTAACACTAGTTACGTGTTGCACCACTAATGCGTAAAAAATGTATGTGTTAATGTTCCTACACCAGCGGGAAATGCGTAAAAATGTCTGCAATGCGCCCCGCCGACCCCAAGGTCGGCAAAAACGAAACTAGCTGGCGGTGGGGGACCGGAGCGGCAGTGAGTGACTACGAGCGCACAGGATGGCTGCATGGGGCTGGTAGAAACCCCAGGTAAGTGAAACTCATGGGTTGTTCTTTTTTGCCTGACGATTCCTTTAGATTCACGCACAGGCTAGTGACCTTGAGGTTGATTCGTTAAAGTTTAATGCGCCAAGCAGCATGGGTTAAACCAGCAAGCGCACGCTACTGTCAGTGTAGCATGCGCTCTTAAGCTACTCACACTCCTTGAAGTTACGCTTGTTCCTTTCAAGTGCTGCGTGTTGGTATGTAGCATGACCGCGATACTTTACTAGCATGGCCGCTACTACGTTAATTAATGTAGTAGCAGCCGCACTAATAAAGTATCACAGATGCGCTTCATACCATCAGGCGGCACTTCAAAGGATTGCGTGCAGCTTCAAGGAGCGCAAGTAGCTGAAGAGCGCATGCTTCGCTGACAGTAGCGTGCATTTGCTGGTTTAACCCACACAGCTTAGCGCCTTAAACTTTAATGAATCGCCCTCCTTATGGTGTCTGATTATGGACACAGTAGAGCGGGTAAGATCAATCTGTACATGTCTGGAGATCAGAGTGATCGGATCTGCTTGGAATCGATTGAAAATATCCACAAATGTATGGGCATCTTCATAAATATAAACACCAGGAACTATTAGAAATTGTTAATTTGATTTATGGAATTATGCAAACCTTAAACAAGTTGTGGGATATAGTCAGATACATGTAGAGGTATTGCAGGGTTTAATGCTGAGAATGCACGATTAATTTTTTCAGCAGATTTACTTGCTGATTGATTTTCCGATCGTTTTTCCGTTCAATTTCCATTCACTTCTATTCTCACACACACTGAGCAGGATAGGTGAAGAACAGGCATACTTGCCCGCTGAACACCAATGATGGCCAGGTGCGGTGACTGCACTTTAGTTAGGGGGAAAATACACAGCATGTTGGGGTATTTTCTGTATCTATAATGCCCACTGACACCAGAGATGATACGTGGGGGCAATTGTTGCAGTTTATATATATGGGGTGATTGCTGTGTGTCATATGTGGGGTTATTATTGCATTTCAAATGTGTGGGGGCAGGATGGGAGGGGGGGGGGCCTCCTCACAATGCTTGCTTAAGGCAGCAAAAAGTCAAGAACTGGCCCTGAACATACAATCTCCATGCAGATAGTGATCTGAGTGTAGCTAGTGACTGGAGTTTTTTTTTTATACTTTTTTTTTTTTTTTTTTTTTTACAGTCACTAGCTTCATGTGTTTCCACCCTGTTTGGGGGGGTCAAAAATGTTAATGTTATGGTTTTTAACCACATCCCTACCCTGTTCGTTTACACAGTTCAGCTCAGCAATGATTACGTTGGCAATAACTTTATCAATAATTATCACAACTAAATGATCTATATTTTTTGTTTATTCAGGACAAATTAGGCTTTTTGTGGCTTAAATTTGTTTTTAGTAATTACCTTATTTTCTATGCATTTTAAAAGGAAAAAAGTGAAAAAATAAACAATTATTCACTTTCTTACATTATAGCTTTAATGAAAACAGTTCTATAGTACATTAAACCCACACATTTTCTCTATCTCTCCTGCTTATTTAAACAGTTCATTTGTTTTCATAATGTATTAGTAACAGATTGTATACCCTACTCACTTGATACATCTTTCTTTTCTTCGAATATTTATTTTACCCTTGTTTACTCATTAGCCCTGCCATTGAATTCCCTGGGGAGAGGAGAGTGGTTTGCTGGTATTCCTTTTCGACTCTATAGTCTTTATATCAGCTCAGAGATAAATAAACAGTATAATCTAGGATTTTTGTAGGGAGGAGAGTGCAGTGACTTATTTTCATGTCCTGCGGCATAAAGTGGTTAAAATCCGAAAAAAAAATATTTTTCTTTTGAAGAAGCGACCACACCTGTACCTGAAAAGCCAAGTGGGGATGGTACTTCCTCACATATGGTTATACTAGTTGCAGGTTCGGCAACCAGAAGAGTGTAAGTACTTACTTATACTAACTTGATAACAAAATACTACACTAGATTGGGCTCTTGTTTTCCCTGTGTTATATTTTTTTGTTTCCACATAACAATTGTTCTGAGTGAGTTAGTGCCACATTTTTCACTATTGACCTCAATGCAGATCAGCCAAATTTTGGGCAAATTTTCAGTTGTCAGATTGCTAGTCATCTTCTTGTTTGGACAGGAAGTCCTATATGCTTCTGGATCACACAATAAAGACTGGGTTCACACTGACATAAATAACCCGTTCTGTGAATCGGAACAGATCCACAGGCATGCAAATGAATCTTATATTAGTCAATAGGACCTGTTCAGGTCTGTCTGTTCAATACAGATATGTTCGTACATTTCCAATGAACAGGAAGGAAAGGTTCTGTGGTGTGTGGTTTTTTTTTTTTTTTTGTTTTTTTTTTTCTGGAAGCTCGTGTAAAAACATTTTCACCGAACAGACTGGCTATGGAAATCGCACAGGCTACTTCCTATCAACTCTATGGTATTTTGGATGCTATTTTACATTCTTTGCATTTCTAGCTTTCATCCATAGTCTATTTTTAGGAAGCAGGGTCCATATGCAATTCACTTTTTCTCCTAGGAGATAATTTTTCACCTTCGATTTAAAATAATTTTTAGTACTTTGCAATGGAAACGTACCAACAAGCAGGTGAAAAGGTACTGTCAAAATATATTTGAGTATTTGTTTGCTTGCTGGTGGTTTAAAAGGCATTTTTAAAAAGTTGTGAAATTATCACCTAGGAGAAAACTCAGATGAAAAAGTGAATTGCATATGGGCCAGGAGAGAAACGTCAGGCGGCACTGCAAGTGCAGATGGATCCGCCAGCAAGCTGAGAGGGAGCTGCTATGTGCAGTGAGAAATCAGTGTGCTTTTATTACATACTAGCTGATGGCCCGGCATTGTCTGGTTATGTATTTGGCTGGTGTTGCTCCACTTTTTCTAACCCTAATGCTGGGTATACACGTTGCGATTTCCCGCGGGATCGATTCCATCGATTCGATTATTTCCAACATGTTCGATCGTGTTTCGATGGATACAGCCGTCGATTTTGCATACTTAATATGCAAAATTGATGGCTGTATCTATCGAAACACAATCGAACATGTTGGAAATAATCGACTCGATGGAATCGATCCCGCGAATCGCGCGGGAAATCGCAACGTGTATACCCAGCATAACACACAATTACTCAATCACTCAATGACCAAGTTTGTGAGCTTTGCGGTCTTTGGCATCAATAATTTGCATTGAAATGAAACAAATCTGGTTGGCTGTTTGTGGCTCCACCCCCTCTTCTGAATTTGAACCCCAATGACCAACTGTACCAGGTTTGAGTCATGTGCCATTAACAGTGCAAGAATGGCAGCAACTAAATATTCCCCTTGAAAATCAATAGGTGGATTTGCTTTTGTAGGCTCCAGCCACTTTTCTAAATATGAATCCCAGTCACCCAGTGACCAACTGTGCACAGTTTGAGAACTCTGCCATTAACAGTGTAAGAATGGCTGCAGTTTTCATTTTCCCACTGAAATTTGTATTTGTCTCCACCCACTTTTTGGTTATGGGGATAAAAGTATCCTATATGTTATTGCAGGTAATGTACTACATGTGTGCCAAATTTCATTCAAATCCGTTCAGCCATTGTTGCGTGATTAACAAACATCCAAACTTTTGCATTTATAATATTAGTGAGATAAATAAGAATGCAGTAGTTGTGCTAGACAGGAGGGGTTCCAGGCACTGCTGCAGTTACCAGACCAGCAAACAGCGGGTGCAGGGCACAAGTCCTCTCCTGTCCATTCAAAAACGGAATGAAAAACTGATGCCAATGGAACAAAGTGATCCATTTGAAACAGAAAATGATCTGTTTTTACAATATCCGTTTTTAATCCGTGACAGTTCGCACCCACACACCATACAGTTAAAAGATAACATTTTTCGCGAATTCGATAATTACGATCGGTTGTCCAGAAAAATCGAGAGCTTTTCTTTATGTTCGAGAGATAAATCCGATCGGATTTCCCGTTCCAATCAATTTTTTCTGAGCTTTCAATTATTTTACAATACAATAACATTTGTAAAGCGCTTTTCTCCCATAGGACTCAAAGCGCATTTTATTCAGGATTGGGGAAAAATTGAATATAGGTGTGTGGTACATTGGTCTGACTTTTGAATGGTTACAATCAGTCAGAAAAATTGATGGCTATTCTTGAATTGAACAGATATTTAAAAAATTGTATGGTGTGTGGCAACCTTTAGGGCCAGTTCACATAGCAATCGCTTTTCTAAGTGCTTGTGACTTCAAAAGCTCTTGCTAATGCAATGCTATGGGCTATTTTTTTAAAAAAATCACATAGTGCCAGTGAGAACACACACATAGCATTACATTAGTAAGAGCTTTTTAAATTCACAAGCGCTTAGAAAAGCGCATGCAGTGTGAACCCACCCTTAGATTGTATGTTAGGCTTATTGTATGTTCGTATTATAGGGTTCATTCCTCATTATACCCTTTTCTTTTCCAGGTCACAGACTATGCTAATCAGTAGCCTCCTCCGACCTTCTCTCCTGGCCACACCACGTCCTCTTCCATCTTTTGGGTGCAGACATTTTTGGGGATGGTTAAATGCCGTTTTCAACAGGTAAGAGATATCACCGCACACCTGCATGAACCCAGGCTATTGATACTGGGCATATAATACAAAATACATAATAAATTGAGATAGGGGCGTGGCATTGGATGCTAATCTCCCTCCCTCCTGCGATGTATTGTGGGTGGGGGCATAGCATGGCTGTCTCGTACCATCCCCCACTATTGGCCTGGAGAATGGACATTTTCTGAACAGTGTTGGAGGAAAAGCTGACCATCTACTTGGAAGAATAGTCACAAGATCTCTAAATTTTGGACTGAAATTTGAGGAGATAAAAAGATCCTTCAGCACATTTTCTAGCATGTATCTGTTTCCTGTGGATTGGGGAGGTTGTGGCACGTTTCTTTTAATCAAAAACAGTCACTTTAAAGCAAACTTGAGCTGAAAATAAACAAAAGTATCTAAAAATAACTTTTTTAAAAAGCCCCCAGTTTTATGTTCAAAACCTGAGTAATTTTCACATCACGCTCCTCCCATTTATTCTCCAATAACTTTATCGCTACTTATAACACTGAAATTAACTATATATTATTTTTTGCAGAACAAACTAGGCTTTCTTTGGGCAGTACTTTATGCTAAGAATTATTTTATTGTATATGCATTTTGCAGGGAAGAAGAAGAAAAAGTAAATAAAAAAATTCACCATTTCTCCACTTTAAGCCATTGTAGTTTAAAAATAAATTGTGCTATTGATGAAACAGACACATTTTATTTACCCATTTGTCCCGGTTATTACAACATTTAAATTGTGCCCCTAGTACAATGTATGTCGATAATAATATTTTGTTTGGAAATAAAGGTGCATTGTTTTCTGTTTAGTGTTTTTTTTTTTTTTAAGCCTTTATTTACAAAAGCAACAGTAATATACCCTCATGACCTACATGTTAAAAAAGTCCCTAAGGTAACTTTTTGTGTAGTTTTGGAAGTGTTTTATTTTGGGGTAGGGGTGGAAGTTTAACTATGGGGTAGGGGTGAAAGGAGTTAGAAAAATTAAATACATTTTTATTATTTTTTTTATGTGAAAGTGTAATCTTGTATTTGGGTGTAGCTTTACCTTTTGGCTGAAGACATTTATTGTCAAACAACTGTGTTTACTCTTTTTAAATCATAATCGCAATTCGCAACAGAGTCTCCCCAGAGTGGCTCAGTGATATTGAGGTCCCCACAAAGCTGAACATGTAACATGTCTACTGTTGCATGTATCCAAAAACTGTAACCATAGTAACACACGGCTGAAATGTATTAGACAAACTTAGTTCTTAGTCATAGTTACTTTATGACTGAGGCGCTATGTCATAGCTATGACGAACGGCTCATATCCATATAGCGCGCTTTCAGGTGTGCTTATGGAAACGCGATCGCAGGGACAGCAGAGAGTACATAGACTGCACCTTCTGCTGTTTCCATTCATGCGCTGCAATTCACTTCTGAATCGCAATGCATGAAAGCCTGCATTTCGGGGCGATTGTGCCCGCAATTCCAATAAAGTGGATCTGAGGTGAACTTTTACTAATTGCATAATTGTGTTCCTTTCCTATTGTTTATAGGGCATTCCTCAAGCCAAATACTTTTTTGTTTTAATACTCTAATTCCCTATAAACTAAATAAACCACGCCCACAGGTTTTCAGAGAGCCTTGGCAGTAGCAAGGGCTCATGGGAGCACAGTCTGGGCAGGAGGAGGAGGAGGAGGTGTTACTAGCCATTAACTTCAGAGGCAGAGAGGAGGCGGGAGGATTCGTTTTTTTTTCACAGGCTGAGTGCTTAAGATACAGATAAGCCTGCCTCTGTGTAATGTTTACAAATAACATGGCTGCTGTCATTGTATCACAGGAAGAAAAAATCATTTTCTATTAAAGCTGTTTGCAGCTAGATTTGCTGTGTAAACTATCTAAACTTTAGATAAGATATATAGACAAGTTACTTGTTATAATTAGTTTTTCACCTCAGATCCGCCTTAAAGGAGTACTATCGATTGAAACGACTTTTTTTTTTTTAATACTCTATATTAGTGTACACATTACCACTAGTGCTAGGGGCACTTTATTTATTCACCCAGGTCTCTCTCTCACTATCCCTGCTTAAAAATTCATTTCTCACACAGCTTATAGTAGTTTGGGTCACCCTGAGCTGCTTGGTTACTCTGTCACACAGCTCACAAATATATTTCACTGTGTCACTCACAGCATGCAGCAGACATGAGGAGAAATAGGCTGATCTGAGGTGGTAACAGGTAACTAAATGAGCTGTAATATTGCTGGAATATAACTAGCTATTGTGTTTACACTCAGACTGCTTGCCTGGCTGTCTGCTTGAGGTGATACACTCCAGTCTGCATCCACTTTACAAGCTGCTGAGAGGGGCAGATCACTGTTTACAATTAGCATTATTAGTATCTTTATCAGTCAAGAGAAGCAAAGATAATAAACACACATTGCTAGAATCTTTAACCCCTTACCACCATATCAACAAGATTCTTTCAGCAAGGTGATAATTAAACTATAAACTGAGGAGTTGATAGCAACTCCCCTGTGCAGACATGGTCTAGCCCTCTGGGAGCAGTCAGTATTAGATACATTTTGTATCCAACACTGACGCCAAAACTGACGGAGGATTTTACAGCTGAGAGGAACAGCTGTGTGAGGAATAAAATTGCTCCTAGTACTTGCCCTAATGTGTGCTACAACATACAGCATTTAAAAATAAATGCATACATCGATAGTATTCCTTTAAGTATAATGAATGGGATTGCAAGCTCCGCCCCCCGGTAGTGACGCGCAATGCAGAGCCGTGCAGCTCTGTGTTACATGGAAAAGAGCCCTAAGGACTAGGTTAGTCTGATACATGTCAGCCACATGTTACTATGGTTACAGTTTTGGATACATCCAACAATAGACAAATTCTGTGTTTTGGCATTGTGCGGATCCTTTCCTCTTTTTCTCAGTATCTGTAAAGTTGTTTTGTTTTTTTTTTGTTTGTTTTTTATTTGCCACCAATTAGAAGAGGGTCAGATATGTGTTTGCAGGATTTTCTAGGAGCATAAGGCACCATTTTAAAGCAAGCCTAAAAACAGTCTGGTGAAGCTCAGGGTCGCATGATGAACTTAAAGCGGACCTGCACTCATATCTTTTTCTCTGCTCTAAAACATAAGCAAGAGCATGATAACCTTTAAAGAAAAACATTTCTTTGCTACAGCTGATAGAAATCCTGCAATAAATCTACAGTGTGTCTCCTTGCTTTCATGAAAGCAGACATAGGGTTAACATCCGGTGTTTACAAATTAGCTGTGTTTACAAATCATCCAAGATTCCTGAGCTGACACAGCTGAGAAATCAAATTACACTTGTGATTAGTCACAGATGGGGAATTAGACAGACTAAACTCTCTGTCAGGCTTGTCTGGTCAATAACCACAATTCAGACTGTATGCCCATATGACTGACCCAGAGCCCAGCCCGTAACCCCTGTGTAAGCTCCTGCCTAACACAATACTACAATATACCCTGCAGGTACAGTGGTTTGCAAAAGTTTTCGGCCCCCTTGAAGTTTTCCACATTTTGTCACATTACTGCCACAGACATGAATCAATTTTATTGGAATTCCACTTGAAAGACCAATACAAAGTGGTGTACATGTGAGAAGTGAAACGAAAATCATACATGAGTCCAAACATTTAAAAAAACCAAGATGAGTGGGGGTAAATACTGTAGGATACAAGGCTGTAGTCGGCAGCAGGAATCCAATATGACAGTGAGCGCTACCCAGTAACAAGCCAAAGCTAATGCTATCACTGGCGATGGCTGGGGGCACTCACCAGGTTTAAATACTAGAACTAACCAATCAACAAAAGCAAAATTAAAAACAAACCAATAGCAATCCAGCGTGTCAGCTGATCAGCTGACACGCACACATGAACGTCATAGTTACTGCTTACATCTGCGGAGCGCGTACTGGGAACGCGTCCTCCGCCTATCCAATGAGATCTGGGAAGCACCTTGCGTTCCACTGACATCAGCGGGCTTGCTGAGACCCGGAAGATGAAACTGCAGCCCGAGTCTCGGCATTCCGCTGCTGCCCAGGCACAGCGGACCTTACACTCTCTAAATACATACATGGTGAATTTCTCTGTTTTCCTCCTGTCCTGTTTGAGAATTCAGGTCCACTTTTACAATTACCAAAGAGAATTAAGAGGTTGGGACTTTTTACATCAGAAAACAGAAGCTAATTAGCTTGTCATTTTCAGAATGACATAATGGACAGGTGACATATCTACACATATCTGTGTACTGGCTTGCTAGGAATAAAACAAGAAACGCTTGTATTTTAGTCAGTAAGCACTGCCTGCACAGTGCATACGTTTATTGGGAGGAAGCAGGTCTGCTGTGAACGTGCTGTGTCGTGTGCGGTATCCTTCATCTCATGTGGGCACAATATGACAGGCACGGCGCAGATACAATGGATTATTGTGTCGGCAGCTCATGTATAGGTCAGCCGTGTTATCTTTTATGCGGAGTCAGTCAGCTTTGGAAGCAGCTGTAGCTGGTCTGTTTCTTCAGAGCAATAAGATACCCTGGGCCTCTTATCTGGGGTGCTGAGGTAATCAAATCTGAGTCTTATTCAGACTTTGTCTATAATCGCTAAACTTAATCCGGGATACAGAGCAACAGCAGATAAACACAGTTACAGCTGAGAGCACACTTGGTAATTAGGAATATAGAAGATTAAAAATCTGATATTGCTGGGTGTGTTTCCCCGCTGCCCTCAGGGCCTTAACCATTTGCACGCTGGCCAGAAGCTCTGCAGTCACAGGTAGGTTGGTGTAACATTCGTAAATGTTTTGCTGTTTTGTGTCTGGCTAAGATGTTATATTTTCTAGTACAGCTAAAGAGGAACTCTAAGCTACTTCCTGTAGGTAGGTTACAAACGTGCCTGTCTGTATTCACCATTAAAACCTAGTTCAGATTCAGCTTGTATGCAAATATGTCAGATAATATTTACAAAAAAAAAGGGTTTAGTTAGAAATAAGGTATATATTTTCAAACTTGGTCTATTAAGCTGAGCCTGAACAAGTACTTAACAGAAATTTAAATAGGAAATGTAACCAAAGATTGAACTTAATTTCAATCAGTAGATGATACCCCCTTTTCCCATGAGAAATCTTTACCTTTTCTCAAAGACATCATTAGGGAGGGTCTGTATGGCTGTTGAAACCCCTCCCACAGTGTGATGTCAGGACCTAAGCCCAGTATAGCTAGGATAGTGCCCAGTATAGCTAGTATAGTGCCCAGTATAGGTAGGTAGTATCCAGTATAGCGCCCCCTCCCACCGCGGCCGCCGCTGCTATTACCCGCTCAGCCAGCGGCTGCTTCCTCTAATCCGGGTTCCCCTCTCCATGCGTATAAGTGTTTCACAGCAGCGTGCCCGGCGCTGCTGCTGTGACGAGACAGGAGGCAGGAAAGAGCGCGGCTTCCTGTAGTGGCGATGTGTATCGCCGTTACCAGGGGAACCGCTCTTTCCTGCCTCCTGCCTCGTCACAGCAGCAGCGCCATGTGCGCTGCTGTGAAACACTTATATGCATGAAGAGGGGAACCCAGATTAGAGGAAGCGGCCGCTTGCTGAGCGGGTAATAGCAGCGGCGGCCGCGTGGGGGAGTGGGGGGGGGGGGGGCGCAGACCACTGACCACCACGGACCAAGACTCGCATACAAGCCGCCCCCCCCCCCAACTTTTGGCCCCCTTTTTGGGGGTCAAAAATTCGGCTCGTATGCAAGTATATACGGTAAGTGTTGTGGACATACCTTCTGTTCTTACTGTCCACGTTTAGATTTTAGTGATTTTTCTACTGTAAAAAAAGAGAAAATCCTTCTTAGCATTTCCCATTTTAAGTGTGGCTATTTTGAAGCCAATCCTGATGTCATTTCCTGCCCTACTCTCCTCTGCCTGATTTGCCCGCCCTTCACTATAGAAAGTGCGTTGTCTCAGCATGAGAAATAGTGGCCAGTCAGAGAATAACAGAGGTGTGGGAAGGGAAAGAGGCTTTAGCCAATCAGGCTGCATTAGTTAAGTCTGAGGGGAAATAGAGAAGCAAAAAAGGAAACCCCAGCATGCCCGGCAACTTCCTTTTTGTGTACCAAATAAGAGTCAGGTAAACTGGGGAATGATCATTTATCAACAAGAAAATGAATACTGATTTTAACTTTTGGATTGCCTGGTTAGCATCCATATTACTTGTTTACCAGATAAAAATTAAGAATTGATTTTTGATTTTATGCCAGACAGTTACACTTTAAGTATTAGTTTTGCTTCCAAAACACAACCCCGGCCTAAACTGAGAATTCTCTGCATTGATAACTTTGCAGAAATGCTTCTTCTTTAAAGTGGGATGAAACTCTGAAAAAAAAAAAAAAATAAAAATCATCAAATGAGAAATTACTTATTTAGCCTAGTGTTCACTGTCAGATTTAGGAGAAATATTTCTATTGGCCTCCATCTGTTTCTCTGTTATACCAAAAGTGACATCACTTTTTATTTCAACCCAGCTCAGTGTTCATTTTCTTTCCATACTGCTAGTGCTTACTGCCCCTCCCACAGCAAACATCACCTAGACAACAGACTTAGGGCTTTTTTTCACTACCCTGCGTTTTTCGATCTAACTGCGATCGCTAAAGGATCGCAAAACGGCAGTGACCTTTTCCATTAGTGCGATCTGATTGTAGCGCGATTTTATCCAGAGTGCAGTCATCTTCCTGACACGTTTTGGCTGCAATTGAACTATTTCTACTTTGTATATAAGCTCAATCACAGTAGTGGAAATTGGGAAGAAACGCGGTTGCATTCCAGCACAATTGTGATCGCGTTTTTTTAGTGGAAAAGAGCCCTTACGTCATTGTGTAAACTCTACATTGAGCTGGCCATAGTATCCTTATCTTATCTGTAGGAAACATTCTGTTATTTGCATGCCTAATAATCTAGCTAAGAAAAGAGAAACCTTCCCACAATCCCCGCTGGCATTGCGCAGTTCCTAAAGGTGGCCATATATCAGGCGACTTGGCGGACGATTGGAATACAAAAACTGTAATGATGTTGCGCCCAGTCAGACAGCGGCAAAACTGTAAAGGGATCCCAATTCCTAAAACTTTAAATACAAAAACTTACAGATGCGCTTGTCGAATGGAAATACGAAATTTTAATAAAATATTGGGCAAAATAACCTGAACAGCTGTATAAAAGGGCATTAGCCCAATAGTGACATAAAATACATATAAAAGTAAAATCATAAAACAGTAGATCCAGTGCTGTGTTGTAATACTTAATAGCACTTGAATGAGTTAGAGCAACAGCCCTGCTCTAGGAGGTCAGTGTCTCCTGCGAGGAAACAGTAATGGATCAGATGCAGCAGCGAACTTTGTAGAAATAATTCGTGTGTTAGTAAGGAGATGGTGTTCCCAACAGACCTCAATATCTGCTCATTGAGCTAGCATAATTAATTTCCAAGCGTAATAGCAATAGTAGCTTTGATGCAAGCAGAGATTAAGCAAGGTGTTAGCTGGCGTTTAAGCCTAGTAAGATGCTGGCAAGCAAAACAGGCTGGGTGGTGAGTCATCAAAGTAATGTGGATCAATGCTTGATACGATTAAAGTAGAGCGGTCTCACCCTCCTGAGGTGTTGAGTCCTCTGATGATGAATCCTGTGGCGGATAGTATCTTCCGGGAAGCCGCTCAATCTCACCAGCCCCGGCCGGCGGCTAGGTGAGAGAGACTGGACCTGCAGTGCAGTGTCGGGCAAGCGTGCCCGGCTTCCAGGGGGTCCGGATGGCGTGGGTCACGTGGATGATGCAAACCTTCAGTACGGCAAACTTCCGTTCTGCTCCACAACTTCCCGGTACGGAACTCCGCCACGCCTCCTTCCCCTCTATGGCGTGACGTCACGACTGTAGCCTCCGCTGACGTTTCGAGAGGAACGCCTCTCTTTCTCAAAGCTTGGCTACTGGGGAATAGGAGGGTAGTTCTTTATACTGTGTGGTTAATAGGATTATTGAAAGGCATGCAGCTCAAGATCTTTGTTCAATCCGTGCGGAACTAGTGTGTTTAGATTAAATATCCACATAGTTTCACGTCTGGACATTTCTAATAAGAAATCGCCACCTCTCCATGGTCTTACTACTTGTTCGATGACACAATATTTAGATCCCTTAAAGGAGCAACCGTGTTCCATTTTGTAGTGTGCTGATAAGGGATGTTCTTTATTGCCCTTTTTAATATTGGTGCAATGTTCACTCAATCTTTCTTTTAGAGTACGTTTTGTTCTACCCACATAGTGCTTTAAACAGGGGCAAGTTAGCACATATATCACCCCTTTTGTGTCGCAATTGGTTACGTTTTTCATGCTGAATGTTTCATTCCCAGCAGTAATCTGGTAAATTCTTTCTATGGGGGAATTCGATTCTTTACATGCTCGGCAAAACCCACATCTTTTTCCACGGCTTTTCTTTACAGGTAATGGAGTTCATAATGGAGCTCCGTAAGATCCAACTGATGAAAAGCGGAGAGGAAATTAGACAGACTTATAAGAAACTAGAACCTTTTAAAGATAATGATTTCTACAGGAATCTAGAACATAATATACAAGTGAGACTTACTAGTATGGAGGAAGAAATTATCAAACGAAAAAGGAGGAAATTTGAGAGAGATGGGCTATATGGGGAGGAGCAAAAACTAGCCACACATAGTGCCTTGGGAGAGCACAAGGAAATGACACTAGAGGACATATCATCTATAGCTGATTTGTCTAATCAGACAATGAGCCTATCCCCCTCAACAAATCATAGGACTACGGAGATCAGGGCAGTCAATCTAGAAGTACACGCTGATACTGCTTTGGATAAAGAGTCGGCAGTTATAGAGTTAGCTAACACAGACCCAATCCCCGGTATGATGGAAATGGAAGAACACGCCCATGAACATACCTTTACAGAACCAACATCTATTAGTATAACTAAAGAGAATCCAGTAAGACCAGAAATACCTCAATCCACTCCAGCTTTATCCCTAAATAACATAGACACACCACCCACAACAATATCATCATCAGTAGGAAAGATAGGTTTTGCATACACAGAGCCCGCATTAGGGGAGAAGATGGCCCAACAATTAGATGGGAACAGAGTGAATATGGATTCACCAGGAGTCAGGGACCCCACGCCAAAAAAGAAGAGTGGGCAGAATCAGACTCAGAGTATGGGTGAACCCACCAGTACCAGAGAAGGAGAAGCAGTAGAGGGGACTGGGGGTAACCCCAGCGCTGTTAGTACCACCCCACAGCATTTATCGAGACCTGAACCTGTGGGGAGGGGAGGCAGAACGTCTATCAGTTCAGGATTATGTGCTCCACCAGCAGAAACCAAAGAGGAAACCAATCACGTTATTGTCCCTACCCATAATAGATATACTGTATTAGGAGCAAACCCCAGGCCTAATGTACATTTTTTGGACTACCGTACAGCCCTACAATACGGAGTGCCAAATTTTCACAGAGAAACCAGGAGCACCACCAAACAACAGTTACAACAGAGGGTGCCTCCGGACAAATTACATCAACAGCTAAAGATGGACCAATACATCAAAGGAGGGGGAATAAGGGCAGGCCAAGGGGGAGGAGGGGGAGGGGGCTATCAAAGAAAGTCGAGAAAATAGAAGATCCCTTAGTAGGAGCGCCAGTAATGGGAGAGGGAGGAATTTTTAATCTGAGTCAAAGGACCCTTTCCACAGTAGAACACAAAATCTTGGCGAAAGGAATTAAGTTTGCCCCTGGTGGTAGGCTGAATAAATTCGAGGCTTTCATTGGGATTAAACAGTTTATGAGGAAACTATGCTTAAAGAAGTATTTCTCAAAGATGACCAAGGATCATTTGAATAGCGAAACGTTACAGGATGACCCGTATAAACACTCAGGGCTGAAATGCCGGTCCAAGTTCAATCCAACCCATGAGGCCAGTAAACCTATGATGGCTTTCGAGACGTTAGTACTAGAGGATATTAGGAAACTAAATACCAAATTTGCGGACAATCTAACCACCATAGAGAGGAAGGCAATGAGGGACCTCCAGAATGATGCCTCCATCATGATTCGACCAGCTGATAAGGGGGGGGGGATAGTCATACAGGATGTTAGAGATTACCACCAGGAGGCACTCCGCCAATTAACTCAAGGGGACACTTATGAAAAATTAACAATGGACCCCACTATGAAGTTCCTAAAGAGATTAAAAATCCACTTAACAGAGGCCAAATTAAAAGGTATTCTGGATGAGGATGAATACGCTTACTTATACGAAGAGAACCCCAGAATTCCTGTGTATTACCATCTCCCCAAAATACATAAGTGCCTCACCAACCCCCCAGGGAGACCCATAATATCGGGGATTGGGTCCATGACATCAAATCTTTCCGGGTATGTAGATCTGTACTTGCAAGATCTTGTTAAAACCACCCCCACCTATATTAAAGATACAGGACATTTTTTAAGAATTCTTGATAATTATGCATGGTCGGAGGGATACTGGCTCTGCACTGTTGATGTTAGCTCCTTATATACAGTGATCCCCCACCAGAAGGGTATAGAAGCTGTTGAGTTTTTTCTACACGAGGCAAAAGTATTGCCTCAGGACCAGATAGAATTTATTTTAGAGAGCATTAGATTTATTCTAAAGCATAACTATTTTGTTTTTGAGGGACAGTATTTCCTCCAGGGCACCGGGACGGCGATGGGGACCCGGTTTGCTCCTTCCTTTGCAAACCTGTACATGGCCCATTGGGAGCGTTTTGTTCTCAATGGGCCAGAGGGCCCCGGACCCTCCCTGGTGCTCTGGAGGAGATTTATAGATGATGCATTTTTTATCTGGCAGGGGACTCGAGCTAGTCTCGATACATTTTTAGGTTGGATTAACGAGAATCAATATAATCTGAAGTTCACAGCTGAATTGAGTAGACAGCAGGTTAACTTCTTAGATCTAACTGTGTATAAAGAAGAGGGCAAGATTCTGACCAAAACATACCTAAAACCAGTAGATACTAATACCTACATTAATATAGACAGCTGCCACCACTATAAGTGGTTGATGAATATTCCTAAAGGCCAGTTCCTAAGACTTAGGAGGAACTGCTCCAAAATAGATGATTTTGACAAAGAGGCTCAAATTTTGCAAGCCAGATTTGAACATAAAGGATATCCACAAGATATCATTTTGGGAGCTAGGGAACAGGCCACATGTACTGCCAGACAGGTTTTATTGGAAGAGAGAGAGAACCGCAATGCCCATACTTTTCAGCAGCCTAGTGTGGTCATGAGATATTCATCCCAGGCCCCCAAGGTGAGGAATATAGTGAGGAAGCATTGGGGTTTATTAAGGGAAGATCCTATACTCACCCCCTTATTATCGGAATATCCGCAAGTAATTTTTAAGAAGTCTAGGAGTTTAGGCAATCTACTAGCACCCACTATTAAGAAATCGGAGATAAAGAAGACAAGGGGATATTTTAAAAGATGTGGGTTTTGCCGAGCATGTAAAGAATCGAATTCCCCCATAGAAAGAATTTACCAGATTACTGCTGGGAATGAAACATTCAGCATGAAAAACGTAACCAATTGCGACACAAAAGGGGTGATATATGTGCTAACTTGCCCCTGTTTAAAGCACTATGTGGGTAGAACAAAACGTACTCTAAAAGAAAGATTGAGTGAACATTGCACCAATATTAAAAAGGGCAATAAAGAACATCCCTTATCAGCACACTACAAAATGGAACACGGTTGCTCCTTTAAGGGATCTAAATATTGTGTCATCGAACAAGTAGTAAGACCATGGAGAGGTGGCGATTTCTTATTAGAAATGTCCAGACGTGAAACTATGTGGATATTTAATCTAAACACACTAGTTCCGCACGGATTGAACAAAGATCTTGAGCTGCATGCCTTTCAATAATCCTATTAACCACACAGTATAAAGAACTACCCTCCTATTCCCCAGTAGCCAAGCTTTGAGAAAGAGAGGCGTTCCTCTCGAAACGTCAGCGGAGGCTACAGTCGTGACGTCACGCCATAGAGGGGAAGGAGGCGTGGCGGAGTTCCGTACCGGGAAGTTGTGGAGCAGAACGGAAGTTTGCCGTACTGAAGGTTTGCATCATCCACGTGACCCACGCCATCCGGACCCCCTGGAAGCCGGGCACGCTTGCCCGACACTGCACTGCAGGTCCAGTCTCTCTCACCTAGCCGCCGGCCGGGGCTGGTGAGATTGAGCGGCTTCCCGGAAGATACTATCCGCCACAGGATTCATCATCAGAGGACTCAACACCTCAGGAGGGTGAGACCGCTCTACTTTAATCGTATCAAGCATTGATCCACATTACTTTGATGACTCACCACCCAGCCTGTTTTGCTTGCCAGCATCTTACTAGGCTTAAACGCCAGCTAACACCTTGCTTAATCTCTGCTTGCATCAAAGCTACTATTGCTATTACGCTTGGAAATTAATTATGCTAGCTCAATGAGCAGATATTGAGGTCTGTTGGGAACACCATCTCCTTACTAACACACGAATTATTTCTACAAAGTTCGCTGCTGCATCTGATCCATTACTGTTTCCTCGCAGGAGACACTGACCTCCTAGAGCAGGGCTGTTGCTCTAACTCATTCAAGTGCTATTAAGTATTACAACACAGCACTGGATCTACTGTTTTATGATTTTACTTTTATATGTATTTTATGTCACTATTGGGCTAATGCCCTTTTATACAGCTGTTCAGGTTATTTTGCCCAATATTTTATTAAAATTTCGTATTTCCATTCGACAAGCGCATCTGTAAGTTTTTGTATTGGCGGACGATTGACCATCCAATTTGATTAATATAATCGAATTGGATAAAAATCTGTACTGCCAAGTGCATGCCTGACCGACAAAGCAACCAATTTCAGGACAGAAATTGGTCACATGATCAATCACGCATGCTGCAAGATGTTGGGCAGAAGTTGGTTGGTTGGGTGTGTGGTGGTACGGCGGCAATTTCCGGAACGAGCAACGAGACAATCAAACCCCTGCCGCTACCGTCGCTATGTATAAATGTGCCCGGTGTGTGCACTTATACGTTACCTGTCCTGTAGCAGCCTCCGCACGGTGTCCGTAACCACCGGGTGGCTTTCCGTACACGCTACTGGCACATATTGTCTGACGTCGGCGCATAGTGTCTGATGTCAGACGCTATGCGCCAGTGGCGTGTACGGAGAGCCACCCAGAGGATCACGGACACAGCGTGGAGACTGCTACAGGACAGGTAATGTATAATGCACACACGGGGGCACATATTACACATTGGGGGCAGCGGCAGTGCGGACTCAACCGATTCCCTGAAGATTTGATGCTGAAAGTTTCGGACTAAGCCAGCCCCTTCCTTCGCCACTGTGCCATGTAACTTAAATAATATGTGGATGCATTTGGGCTCATCACTAGGGGCACCATTGCCGAATATAGTGTGGCATGGTGTTACCCTATGTAGATCAGTTTTTGATCCTCTCCGGCACCATGGCGAGGCGTGGAATTCCGCAATTCCGTTCACATGCGTGGAATGGGGGTGGAGCTACAGCACACAAGCAGACGTCGACCCTGCCCACTCCTCCTGATGCCAGGTTGCATTCACACTCTAGTGCAAGGAGGTAGAGACCCCCTGGACCCCCGTTACTTGATCACCCCCGTTCACCGGAAAATAGTGCCGGCGGGACGTGGGTGGATTGGAAAGGGTGAAGTATAATTTTGAATATTCAGTTTCTGCCTACTTTTGATCGAAATAGAAACTCACATAGAGCAGCAGACTTAATTAGCAGTTTTCCTAACTGCAGTATAATTACCTAAACCGGGATAGTCTTTAAGATGGAAATAAGTCTGAGTTAATGCAAATTTTGTTTATTTGATGCAAATGTATGCAACTGTAAAGTTGACCAATCAAATGCAGCATCTCCTTGATTATCTCTAGTGATTGTGTGAAATAAAGTGTCTTCTGTAATACTCTTGTTCTGGGTTAAGTTGCCCCTTATGAATAGTGTTGAATGGAAAATACTCCTTACACGATTATCACCCCCAACCCAGGAAGTGGAAGCACAACTATTAAGGACACCTATCAAACAAATGACAGCGCTCATAGGCTGCAACTGAATTGTAGACCAACAGAGGCATGCAGAGCTCCACAGGGCTAAATACATGCCATGCCTTGCATGTTGTGTATTTTAGTCCACAATTGTGGAGCTCTGCACATCTATTGCAGGTAGTCAATTCATTCGGGTGCAGGCTCTGTTTGGAAGCGCTGCCAATGTCTCCTGCTGTACAAAACTCATGTAAGTATACTTATGGCTAGCTGCATCCATGTGCATCAATTTGCATTCAAATTATAGATTAGGACTAGTACACGATTTGCATCTGATTTGAATTCAAGGAATGTATTTAGTCCTGTGGGGCTCTGCATGCCTCTGTTGGTCTACAATTCAGTTGCAGCCTATGAGCGCTGTCATTTGTTTGATGTCTGTTTGAGAGAAATGTGTATACCATTGTATGACTAGCAGCACTAGGAAAAAATGGTGTTTTTATCGTTAGACTAGCGGTAGGTCTACCCCGAGAGGACCCGTCACCACCGTGGGGAAGTCTAGTAGGGAATAATTTGTGTACATATTATTTATACTGAAGCTAACGTCCTCCTTTGCTGTACCTGTTTTGAATGCATGTTGTGTATTTTAGTCCACAATTGTGGAGCTCTGCACATCTACAGGATCTTCTCAAAAAATTAGCATATTGTGATAAAGTTCATTATTTTCTGTAATGTACTGATAAACATTAGACTTTCATATCTTTTAGATTCAAATACACACAACTAAAGTAGTTCAAGCCTTTTATTGTTTTAATATTGATGATTTTGGCATACAGCTCATGAAAACCCAAAATTCCTATCTAAAAAAATTAGCATATTTCATCCGACCAATAAAAGAAAGTGTTTTTAAAACAAAAAAAAAGTCAACCTTCAAATAATTATGTTCAGTTATGCAATCAATACTTGGTCGGGAATCCTTTTGCAGAAATGACTACTTCAATGCGGCGTGGCATGGAGGCAATCAGCCTGTGGCACTGCTCAGGTGTTATGGAGGCCCAGGATGATTCGATAGCGGCCTTAAGCTCATCCAGAGTGTTGGGTCTTGCGTCTCTCAACTTTCTCTTCACAATATCCCACAGATTCTTTATGGGGTTCAGGTCAAGAGAGTTGGTAGGCCAATTGAGCACAGTAATACCATGGTCAGTAAACCATTTACCAGTGGTTTTGGCACTGTGAGCAAGTGCCAGGTCGGGCTGAAAAATGAAATCTTCATCTCCATAAAGCTTTTCAGCAGATGGAAGCATGAAGTGCTCCAAAATCTCCTGATAGCTAGCTGCATTCACCCTGCCCTTGATAAAACACAGTGGACCAACACCAGCAGCTAACATGGCACCCCAGACCATCACTGACTGTGGGTACTTGACACTGGACTTCAGGCATTTTGGCATTTCCCCCTCCCCAGTCTTCCTCCAGACTCTGGCACCTTGATTTCCGAATGACATGTAAAAGTTGCTTTCATCCTAAAAAAGTACTTTGGACCACTGAGCAACAGTCTAGTGCTGCTTCTCTGTAGCCCAGGTCAGGCGCTTCTGCCGCTGTTTCTGGTTCCAAAGGTGGTTCATGCTTCCATCTGCTGAAAAGCTTTATGGAGATGAAGATTTCATTTTTCAGCACGACTTGGCACCTGCTCACAGTGCCAAAACCCCTGTTAAATGTTTTACTGACCATGGTATTACTGTGCTCAATTGGCCTGCCAACTCTCCTGACCTGAACCCCATAGAGAATCTGTGGGATATTGTGAAGAGAAAGTTGAGAGACGCAAGACCCAACATTCTGGATGAGCTTAAGGCCGCTATCGAAGCATCCTGGGCCTCCATAACACCTGAGCAGTGCCACAGGCTGATTGCCTCCATGCTACGCCGCATTGAAGCAGTCATTTCGGCAAAAGGATTCCCGACCAAGTATTGAGTGCATAACTGAACATAATTATTTGAAGGTTGACCTTTTTTGTTTTAACCATTTAATGGCAATGTATCGTATTAAAACGTCATGCTTTTGCCTGTTAATGGCAACATGACGTTTTAATACGTCGCGTGTGCGCGCCGCTACCGCCGCCATTACCGTGGGGATCCGGTGCTGAGTGATTGGGGAAGAGGACCGAGCGGTCCTCTACCCAATCGCAATGCCTGGAGTGAATGGACGCGACCGCAAACAGCGGGCGCGTCCATTCATAAAAACAGGAAATGTTACAGTTTAATAAAGAGTAAAAAAAAAAAAAAAGTGATCACTTCCTTTACGGGAGAGGGTTCACTAGCGCCATCTTGTGGCCAAAAAGTATATTACACATATATATACACAAGTACATAAACACTATTAATAACATTAATAAAATAACACTTCCCCCCCCCCCCCCCCCAAAAAAAAAAAAACACTTGTAAATAAAAATCAGCTTAAAATAAATAAATAAATAGTTGTGTTAGGGACTCAGCTTTTTTTAATCTATATTTTATGGGGGAAAATTAATTTTAATTTATTATATAGGGGCTGGTAATTATGGCCAGAACAAAAAAAACTAAACAGAAAAATAACACCTATATTTCAAAATAATATATTGTCACCATACATTGTGATAGGGACATAATTTAAACGGTTTAATAATCGGGACAACTGGGCAAATAAACGGTGTTTGTTTTAACCACACGAGAATGTTTAATTTTAAAACTATAATGGCTGAAAACGGAGAAATAATTTTTTTTTTCATTTTTTTTGTTTTTTTCCCATTAAAGAGGATCTGTATTGTTAAAATCACACAAAAGTAAACATACCAGTGTGTTAGGGGACATCTCCTATTACCCTCTGTCACAATTTCGCCGCTCCCCGCCGCATTAAAAGTAGTCAAAAACAGTTTTAAAAAGTTTGTTTGTAAACAAACAAAATGGCCACCAAAACAGGAAGTAGGTTGATGTACAGTATGTCCACACATAGAAAATACATCAATACACAATCAGGCTGTATACGGCCTTCCATTTGAATCTCAAGAGATCATTTGTGTGTTTCTTTCCCCCTGCAGCTCACTGAAGAGTTACAAGCTGATTGTTTGTTTCTTCTTGCAGACAGCTCTGCCCGGTTGTCTGTAATTCTGCAGTATGTGACTCATCAGTATGTGAACAGAGGATTTATCCAGCTTGTAAAAGATAAGAGAGCAGAGAAAAGCTGGCTAATGTAAATAACACACACACACACACACAGGAGAGTGTGCATAGAGGGGGCATGCATAGCAGATCACACTGAAGAGTTGGCAGCCTTCCAGACACAGGATGACAAGTCTGACAGGGGAAAGATAAGCTGATTTATTACAGAGATGGTGATAGTATAAAGGGCTGCAGTAAGCCAGAGCACATTATAATAGGTTTAGGAACTTGTAGGATGGTAGGAAACACAATGACATTTTTGTTACAGAGTCCCTTTAAGACGCATTTAGGATAAAAAAAATTCTTAGCAAAATGTACTACCCACAGAAAGCCTAATTGGTGGCGAAAAAAACGAGGTATAGATCATTTTCTTGTGATAAGTAGTAATAAAGTTATTAGGGAATAAAAGGGAGGAGCACTGACAAGTGAAAATTGCTCTGGTCCGTTAGAGTAAAAACCCTTGGGGGTGAACTGGTTAAAAACACTTTTCTTTTATTGGTCGGATGAAATATGCTAATTTTTTGTGATAGGAATTTTGGGTTTTCATGAGCTGTATGCCAAAATCATCAATATTAAAACAATAAAAGGCTTGAACTACTTCAGTTGTGTGTAATGAATCTAAAATATATGAAAGTCTAATTTTTATCAGTACATTACAGAAAATAATGAACTTTATCACATTATGCTAATTTTTTTAGAAGATCCTGTATTGCAGGTAGTCAATTCGGGTGCAGCCTCTGTTTGGAAGCGCTGCCCATGTCTCCTGCTGTTTTAAGGACACCTGAAGTGAGAGGAATATGGAGGCTGCCATATTTATTTTCTTTTTTTAATAATGCAAATTGCCTAGCAGTCGTGCTCATCCACTGCTTCTAAAGGCTTGTACACACACACTTGCCTACAGTCAGCTGAGACAGCCAATGAAAACCCCCTTAGCAATCAAGCGGCCCCCATTCCCCAAGTGATCCGCCCGGCGGAACAACTCACTCGATTGGCGGCCAACTTGTTTGAAGACCCTTCCTCCATCCCCCTGACATCACATACATGCCACTCCGCTGTCCCTCAGTCTCCCCCGCATAGCTACAGTATGCATTGCTGGCTTCATAACTGACAAGCTTCTGTGCTGGCCATACCAGAGATGTTGCCCAAGGGCACTGATCTCCGATGGGCGACATCAATCACAGGTGTGTATGCACCTTTATATTTTTAGTCATAGACCCAGAACAATTTGGATGTCTCTGACTGAAGTCTGACTAGATCAACTGCATGCTTAATAAGGGAAAGAGGCGCCCTGATTTGAATAAAAGCTTTTAACCGGTTCAGTGCCGAAAATCTCATGCATCCGAGCAACGTTCACCTCCCATTCATTCGCCTATAACTTTATTGCTACTTATCACAATGAATTGATCTATATCTTGTTTTTTCCGCCACTAATTAGGCTTTCTTTGGGTAGTACATTTTGCTAAGAATTATTTTTTTCTAAATCCATTTTAACAGGAAGATTAAGAAAGAAATGAAAAAAAATCATTATTTCTCAGTTTTTGGCCATTATAGTTTGAAATTAATATATGCTACCATAATTTTAAAACTCATGTATTTTATTTGCCCATCTGTCCCGGTTATTACACCGTTTAAACGATGTCCCTATCACAATTTATGGTGCCGATATTTCATTTAGAAATAAAGGTGCATTTTTTCAATTTGCGTCCATCACTATTTATAAGCTTATAATTTTAAATAATATAATAACATACTTTCTTGACATGCATATTTAAAAAGTTCAGACCCTTGGGTAACTATTTATGATGTTTATTTTATTTTTTAATGAAAAGTGTATGTGGGTAATTTTTGGTGTGGGAGGGAAATTGCTAATTTTAAATGTAAGATAATGTAATTCTTGAATTAAAACTGTGTGTGGGTGCAGTTTATTATTTGGCCACAAGATGGCCAGAGTGAGAAGAGTCCTGGATGCGAACGATCTCGCATCCAGGAACTTAAATGCAGGGGAGTTGTTACCTGGGGGGCAGAAATACGACGCTCTCTGGATAGAAAGCGTCGGTATTTCTGCGGGGAAGGTAGATCGGTGAATGGGAATTATATTCCCATTCACTGATCGGGGGGCTAGCGGCAGGCGGCGGGTGCGCGTGTGGGCGCGCGCCCGATCGCGTGCACCACGCAGGGAAAGTAGCAGTGCCTTTCTGGACGAGAAAGCTCGTCCAGAAAGGCCGAACTGGTTAAAACCAGTTTAAAAACGAAAAAGAAAAATGAGGTATCTTACCTCAATGACGAAATCTCTGTAAACTTACAAAAGATTTTTATTTGAGCACAGGCAACGCGTTTCGCGGGTCTGAGCCCGCTTCCTCAGGCCAATACAGTGCCAAATGACAGAAATCATGTAGCAAACTGCATGCTTGTTTCAGGTGTGTGATTCAGACACTACTGATGCATGAAATATCAGCAGGACTGCCAAGCAACTGGTATTGTTTAAAAGGAAATAAATATGGCAGCCTTTATATCTTTCTAATTTCAGGTGTCCTTTACATGAAGCTCAGTAGCTGCCAATCAGTCAGCTGGCATTGTGTTAATTAACCAATTGGCAGCCAGCTAATCTGTTGCTTCCTGGGTCAGTGAGGATCTTTAGGCTGGAAGCATTTCCTCTCATCGCTGTTCAGGAATGGCAGACTTGTAGCTCTATAAGTGGCAACCAGAGCTGTAACTGATGTGCACTGTTTTTTTACTCTCACAGGGTTGACCATGAGCGTATAAAGCAGGTGGGACCTGATCGGGCGGCCTCAGAGTGGCTGCTGCGCTGTGGAGCCAAAGTGCGCTATAAAGGATTTGACAAATGGCAGTTTGATTATAATGGCCTTCCTACTGGAACCCTGGGGAAATACAAGATTCAAGCTATTGATGCCACAGATTCCTGCATTATGTACAGAGGATTCGATTACTTGGGTGAGTAGATGCAGCGCAGTGCTGAAACCTCTGAGGGTCTATAACAGCTCAATCTCCCAGAGGAAATACAATTGCACTCCAGACTTGTTTCCCTTTCTCTTTCTTTTCTTTTTATGAAAGGATATGTGAGGTGAAAGGAAAAAGTTAAGCTTTACTTACCTGGGGCTTGTTCCAGCCCCTAGAAGTGTACCTGGTCCAGCACTGAAACAGCTGAGGTCGTGAATAATTATGGAGGAGACAGCGTCAGCTTGGAGGACAGTGGAACTTCAGTGGTGGACCAGGTACACTTTTAGGGACTGGAAGAAGCCCCAGGTAAGTAAAGCATAGCTTTTTTATTTCATCGCACATATCCTTCAACCCATTAGCAGCTTCAATAGAGTTATCTCGTTTAAGATAAGTGCACTGCTTTTTAACTTCAGTTGGCAAAACTTGTTGTACTGTAAATTCTTGGAATGCTTTGATGTTTCTCTTTTAGCAGAAAATATAGAAACTGAAGGCAGAATTGCTCCAGTAGATCCCCAGTACTCTGCTCCTGAACTTCCCACATCTTCCCTGATAAATCACATGGGCTTTTAAAATCCTAATTCATCTTCCTTTTTATTTTTCATAAGGGCAAATGATGAAAATCTGTGTTTTTAGATTGTAAGAAAATTTTGTTTCTGCAGTATATGGATCCAGAATTTAGTCTGGAAGCTTTTTGTAGTGGTCAGGTTCGTAACATCAACAGCCATAAGCTCGCTTGTCCAACCCCTCTCCCGTTCTCCCTCCTCTATTGGTTAGGCAGTTAAGAAGTCTTCTTGGTTGATCATTTTTAAAGTATTATTATTATTGTATTTCTACAGTTAAACATGTAGAAATGGGGCATGACCAGCAACAGTTTATATTTGTTATACTTCATTGAATATAATGATCAAATCTGCCAGAGATTGATGCCGCAACATAGCCACCTGATCATAATCTTGATAGTTTTCTGGTCAGCATTGATCAAAACAATCGATCCAGCTGGCTGGAAAGATCTCTTTCGAAAGGGCTTAGTCAGGTGCGCATCAGTAGCGGCGTTTAATTACCCGATCCCTGACGGGCTTCCAGCCAATCTCCCCCTCATGCTGAAATCTATTGGAAATCTGTGTCTGGGCAGGATTCAGATCCCTCTCTTATCATATCTGATAGTCGATCTGGTGGCCATCAAGTCATGTGCCACCTTTATGTGTTCGTTAGTTGCCAGAGATTAAAACCATGGAAGATGATGGTGCTGTATGAATTGATAATACTTAAAGTTTGCTGGATTCTGTTGAGATTGTAATTTTTTTTCTTCCATTAGATGGACTGGAGCACCTTGAGGAGCTGAAGCTGGATAAGTGTATATACATTGAGGACACGTGTCTAGAGAGAATAAGCAAGATAGACAATCTGCAGAAAAACCTCAGAAGAATAGAGATCATCAGCTGTGGGAATGTCACTGAGAAAGGGGTCATCTCTTTCCATTCCTTGAGGTGAGCACAGTGGAAGCTGACCTTTAAGCTGCAGACCAGATGCAGAACTGCAATCAAGTAAGCTTAGAAGAAAGTGTGTTTAAAGCAGATCTGTAAGAAGGAAAAAAAAAATAGTCCGATACTTAAAGTCAATGGGAACTGTGATGAAAAAAAAAGCCAGATACTTATCTAAGGAGAGGGAAGGCTCTGTGTCCTAATGAGCCTTCCCTCTCCTCTCCCAGTGCCCATTCCAGCGCAGGATCCCGTAGCAGCCTTCAACCAATTTGTTCAAATGCTGCTATCTCTGCCGCCGAAGGTAGGCTTCGAAAGTCTTTGGGAGCCCGAGTGCTCCCAAACACGGGCTGCTTCATACTGTGCACACGCACGTGCGAGCACCCTCTCTCGCACACTCGTGTGCGCAGTATGGAGCCATTCGTCTTTGAGAGGACTCTGCTCCCGAAGACTGCCGAAGTCCCCTGCGGCAGGGTATTTAAATGTGGAATCTAGCTCTGCACTGAGGGCACCAGGAGAGCGAAGGCTTATTAGGACCCAGAGCCTCCCCTCTCCTTATTTATTTTTTTTATTCGCGACTCCCAATTGCTTTAAAGTATATCCAAGGCGAGTAATACAATCTAGCTTTACTTACCTTGGGCTTCTTCCAGCCCCTAAAGGTCACGTGTGTTCCTCGCCCCAGCTTCGATCTTCTCCTGGGTTCAGCTGGTAGCCTCTGAAGTATCGCCAACCCCTGACGGGTTGGCATCCCTCTAGGGACCGGAAGAAACCCCAGGTAAGTAAAGCTAGATTGTATTACTCACCTTGGATATTCTTTGTGGGAAGTCTCTGGATGCGCTAGACATTTTCCAGATTTTCCTCAGCCTCACCGCTACTGCTGGAACCCTCTTTTCCACTTTGTTGTGCTCTCACACATTTGCGACCATACTGTGTATCTGCAAGTATGGTCTGCTTATGCCCAGTAGCACAAAGATGTTTCTACACTGAGGAAAAAGCTGTCCACAAGCAGCCTTGTGCTACTGGGCATGTTTGGAACCTACTTGCACATGCCCAGTATGGTCACACTCAAAATAACGACAGGAGTGTGGCCACAAAAGCATATCCCGCAAGCCCTTGTCGAATATGCTTAGGCGGACCCAGCGCTAAAACGGGGCACCAGGAGGATCTGGGAAGCCTCTGGTCTTGTAGCTAAAAGTATTAGAGGCATACAATCAGCAGGACAGCCAGGCAACTGGTAAAGGTTAAAAGAAAGAAATATGGCAGCCTCCATATACCTCTTACTTCAGTTGACCTTTCAAGTTTGTTATCACGATTAATTTGTAAAATGAGCTGTTTTGGTGTCATTGCATGGTGTAGCAAGACTTCTTACTAAAAAACCCCCCAAAAAAACAAACAAAGAAATTGTAGGAAAAGGATATGGAGGATCCCATGCTGTATATGGAGGGTTGTTGCTTGCTGAACCTCTACCACTAATTGCTGACCGAAAGCAAGCAATACTGATCAGGTGTTCTGACTCGAGTGCGACTCCACTGGCTGTTGGATGTTTGTTGCTGGTATGACTCAGAAATACAAAAGCAGCAGGACAATCAGGCAACTAAATTTTAAAAATGGCTATAAAAGATGTCAGACCTTTTACTAGAATTTTCTTATTTTGTTTTTAATTGTTGCCAGCCTCCAAGCCAGAGATATCCATGCTTGTATTAGCAGAAACTATCATACAGTATATGTAGACAGGGTTAAAAAAGAATTTTGATTTCCATTAATAATTTTTTTCCATTAACGTTTTAAAGGGAACCTTAACTGAGAGGGATATGGATGTTTCCTTTTAAACAATACCAGTTGCCTGGCAGTCCTGCTGATCTCTTTGCTGCAACGGTGGTTGAATCACACACCTGAAACAAGCATGCAGCTAATCCAGTCTGACTTCAGTCACAGCACCTGATCTGCATGCTTGTTGAGGGGCTGTGGCTAAAAGTATTAGAGGCACAGGATCAGCAGGAGAGTCCGGCAACTGGTATTAGTTAAAAAGAAAAAAGACATATCCTTCTCAGTTTAGGTTCCCTTTAAGTGTTAAACATCAACATTTTCTTCACACAGAGCCATTTTATTGAACTAAGGCCTTGATTCACTAAGTTGTACTAAGTCAACGCTAAAACAAGTAGTGTGTTGTCACCCAAAACATGATCATCTCAGCTGACATACTAGTATGAGTGCAGATGCCCAGGTGCAGGTGGGTGGTGCATTGTTTGGTAGCCCAGGAGATAAGGGGACCCACTTATAACCATCCTTCCTCATTATTTGAGGGAGCAGCCACAAGAGGGCCCAGGCCTGTGGGAGGCCCCAACTCCTCATCCTTTCTCCCTCTAACAGAGGGCCGGCCCACCCTCCATGGCAAGTGGTTTAGCTATACTGGGGCATCAACGTTTCACTGGGGTCCATTTAATGTGTAGTTATGCCCCTACCTACAGAATGGCGTAACGTGTCTCTTTTAAGTCTGTTATCTGCTGAGTAAGCTTCTATGATGAAAATTCTTTTATGTACTAAACATGAATCAGACATTAATTTCCATTTGCCTCTTTTGTAGAAACTTGGAGTATCTGTTTCTGAGAGACCTCCCGGGAATCAAGAAGAAGGAGATGATTGTGGAACTCCTGCAGAATTCCATCCCTTCGCTACAGATTGAGTTAGATCTGAAGGACTGATACTTTATCTGGACTTGTTCTGTGCCTTTTGTTTATCAAGCATGAATTATATACATTAAATGGAAGTCTGGAATGTATTGCGGAAGGCCATGTGAGAAGTAATTCTTTACATTGTACAGTGCTTCTGCTAAGTACCTCACATGACTGCTCTCACTCCTTCTTTATGCAGTAAATGGTACAGGAATGCCACATTCAGCCCACATTCCTAATAAACATAATGGCGCCCAGTCTAGAGATAAGGTTTATCTATTTTGTTGACCTGAGGAAGCAGGCAAGGAGCCTTGAAACACGTTGTCAACAGTATAACCGTGTTTTTTGAACATTAAATAAAAAATTTTCTAATACATTTGTATGACTTATCATAGGAGGTAAGATACCTCTTTTTATAATAATTTATTATCTGCATGTTAAGTCATCCAAGAACATTGGACGCCTCCTCCCCCCCCCCCCCCCCCCCCCCAAAAAAAAAAAAATCCCTGTTGTCACTTAGACATCTGTTTGGGTAGTCTTTGCCAATTGTAGATACCTACAAGCAGGAAAGCACACAGCAGGAGAGCGACCACCTGGGTCCAGGAGGATCTGGGATACTGAACGAGAACGGTTAATTTCCCGCAGACAGTGGTTGCAGGTCTGCAACCTACCTTTATGCGTATCCATTGCTCACTTTTCCACATTTATACCCATCACCTAAGGATACTACACCATTAGGCTCCTGGTTTTCCCTACATCCCACAGGCACCAGGACAAACTTATTAGTCAAGAAGACTCCTGATCCACATCCCTTATATTCACCTCAAATACATTTTTACGTGACTCTTAAATCTGGTTTGATTGAGGAGCCTGGTTTCTGTAGTTGTACATCACATTACGGTTTGTTGATTCAGCTTCAGATGGGTTGTCTATGTACCAAGCAGCTCAGTCATCATCTATTCTGACTGAATTCTAATGCTGGGCATACACGGAGCGATCCGGCGGCTCGATTAGCCGCTGGATCGACTCCCGCCGCCTCCCCGTGGCCGCCCGGATCAATTCCCGCTTGTCCCCCGCCGGCGCTTCCTTATCAGCCACTCGATTCCCTGCCATTGTCCGCCAGCGGGGATCGAGAGGGCGGGGATCGAGCAGGGTCATCGGACCTGCTGAATATTATCAGCTCCCGGCATCAGCTGCTCGATACACGGTACAGAAATGTACCGTGTATCCCCAGCATAAGGGAAAAAAGGGAAGTTAAAGCAGACCCAAACTCTTGGACAGCACACAATGAAAAGTCTTTCTACATGCTAGACCTAAGGCCCGTTAACATAACGGGCGCTAGGCCTCTGCTGAAAACTCCCCTTCCCTCCCGCCCGTTGCCACCACCATAGGTCAGCGCGCATGCAAGGCCGCGGTGCGTACCTGCACGCATACGCCTGCCCCCATTCTCCTGTCCCAACGGCATGCGCAGTACCTCAAAAGCACGGACACAGGAGGAGGAGGACGCAGGGACACAGGGT
Organism: Hyperolius riggenbachi; assembly: GCF_040937935.1. NCBI lineage: Eukaryota > Metazoa > Chordata > Amphibia > Anura > Hyperoliidae > Hyperolius > Hyperolius riggenbachi. The sequence continues at coordinate 237,328,078 of NC_090654.1, read as the reverse complement.
AGGATATTAGTTAGGATAGTTGCTGAAGAAATTCACTGCTCTGTTTGTTTACCCAGATCAAAGTGTCTAATTCGTTATCAGCAACTGTGAATAAACTGCTGGAGCTTTGCCTATGTTGCATCTGAGGAGAGCAACCACCATGCTCAGATGCAACTCCACAGCATGGCCACCTGTCCACCGTCTGTGCCAAGCGCTAGCAAGCGCCCAGACAGAGAACAGGAGCAGCTGGCAGGCAGTGAATTCATCACCTTCAGCTGCTCCTTGAAAAGAGGCCTTAGGGCTGGTTTCCACTGAGTGATGCACTTGCAGTGATAGCCATGGTTCCGATTGCATGCTGGGGTAAAATACATGCTGTCCGAATCGTCCCGGCATGCAATTTGGACGGCAAGGCTATTGGCAGAATACGCAGCGTTTCCCTGCACAAATTCCTTGCAGGGAAGCGCCGTGGTTTCCACAGTGGAAATTGTACAAGTGATGGGTGCAGCTGGATGGTTTAATGGTTAAGGGCTCTGCCTCTGACACAGGAGACCAGGGTTCGAATCTCGGCTCTGCCTGTTCAGTAAGCCAGAACCTATTCAGTAGGAGACCTTAGACAAGTCTCTCTAACACTGCTACTGCCTATAGAGCGTGCCCTAGTGGCTGCAGCTCTGGCGCTTTGAGTCCGCCAGGAGAAAAGCGCGATATAAATGTTCTGTGTTTGTTGTTGGTTGATGGCAAACAAATACTAACAAAAAAACGAAGTTTTGCACCCTAAATAAACTAGAGGAACATTTTAAAAAGAAGGCTGTTCCTGAGAATTTGCTGTCCTGGCTGTACGACCACCTGGGGATAAGAGGGAAGGATCAGATTATAAACCTATATAGAGAAAAATGGGGAAAAGAATCTGGTGAGATAATAGAAGAATCTACATGGGAGAATATTATAGCAAACACTTGGGTACTCAGAAACACTAGTATTCAATTATTACAATTCAAGATAGCCTCAAGGTGGTATCTCACCCCCGAAAAACTGTACCAGATGAATCTTAAAGACAACAAACAATGTTGGAGATGTGGGGTGGGGGTGGGCAACTTAGTACATATGATATGGCAGTGTCCAATATTACAACTTTTTTGGAAAGAAATTGAACAATTCATTCAAGATTACATAGCCCCGGGTGCCCGTATAGATACCATGGTGGCAATTTTCGGGTACAGCCAAACAGGTGAAAGTAAAAATATTGCACTTCTACTCTATATGCTCTCTTTGGCGGCAAAAGTAATTATAGTGAGAGATTGGAAAACCTCAAACAAACCCTCTATAAAAGAGTGGGTAAGGCAAACATCACACTTATTGTGGATGGAGTCGGGCGAGGAGGGAATAGCAGAGTGGGGCCTGGAAAATAAGTTCCAGATACCCGGTGAGATATGGGAATCAGCAATAGAGAAATATAAAGAGAAAATAAAGTAAGTTATTTGATTGGGAAGAGAAGCAATAAGTGTATAGGACAGGGAAAGTGAGGAGGTGCAGGGCTGCGACTGGGTGTAAAGATAGAGGACGGGGTGTGAAACCAAACTAGGGGGGGTGACGAGTTGGTGGTGAATTCTTCTTTTTGAGGAGAAGATGGGTGCAAGGAAATGAATGGAGGGTATGGGTGGTAAGCTTGAGGAGAGGAAGATGGATGGGAATGAATGGGGGGTGCATGAGAGACAAGTAGGATGATTGAACTTGGCGTACATATTGTATATTTTAGATTCTGGTTCTTTCTATTCTCTGTTTTTGTTTAGTTTCTGTATTAAGACTGAACCCTGATGTACTTTATCTTAGCTTTTTTTTCTTTTTTGGATATGACTATATTAAGCAATTAAAAATTAATCAAACGATGATGCAAATCGGACCCAACACAAGAGAGCTTCAGTGAAGCGGAGTGATAGCGTTGGGTACAGTACAACATCAATTGTACGCTGAGTTTGAAAAGAAAAAAAAAAAAAACGAAGTTTAGTTATATATAAGGGAGGACAAAAATTACTAAAGGCTTGTACACACGCTTGACTAAAGCCAGCTGAGGCAGCCGATAGCGACCACCTCAGCCAATAATCAAGTACAGCAGCCCCAAATACACAAGCATTCCACCCGGCAGATTGACTCACGTGACGGGCATCCCATTTCTTTGAGGTCACATCTTCCCCCAGCCGTTGTGTGACGTCACAGACGTACCGCTCCATCGTCACTCCAGCCCCATTCCGCATAGGAACAGTTGGGGTCATCAGCTACACAGCTGACATGCGTCTATACAGGCTGCCCCAGCGATGTGCCCAGGTCCTGATCCCTGACTGGCGACACACATCACGGGTGTGTACTCACCTTTAAACTGTTAACAGCCACAAACCCGTTATCTCACTGTAAGATAATGCACTGCTTTTGTCTTCAGCGGGCAGAACTCCTTGTGCTGTAAATATTTGGCTTGTTTTGATCTTGTTCTCCAAGCACACAAAACATAGAAACTGAAAGCAGTAGTCCTCTTTTATTGTCTCACACTACCCCCTAGTGACTAGTGGGCATAAACCCACATTGCAGTAGTACTAATTAGAAGCTAGGAAATCTTAACTAAAAAAAAATATATTTTTTAAAGTGCTAAAATAAATTGGCTTGGAGCACTTGCGTCTAATTAAATTGATTGCTATTGGGTTAAAGGGTCAAAAAGTACATTCGGCTTGCTTTTAAGAATGCACAACAAAGTACCATTATGTGCATTGTCAAAGCTTTCATTCTGGAGAAATATGTGACCTGATAAGATCTTCTCTTTGTTTTGTGAAATAAAAGTTGAATAGAAATTGCTGAAGCAGAGAATATCTACTTTTGTAGACATTTCCATTGTCAGAGCAGGGATAGAGACAGCCTTGGTGTGGGGCTGGCAGGTATGCACAGAGCAGGGACAGAGACAGCCTTGGTGTGGGGTTGGCAAGTATGCACAGAGCAGATATAGAGACCGTCTTGGTGTGGGGCTGGCAGGTATGCACAGAGCAGGGATAGAGACAGCCTTGGTGTGGGGCTGGCAAGTATGCACAGAGCAGGGGCAGAAACAGCCTGGGTGTGGGGCTGGCAAGTATGCACAGAGCAGGGATAGAGACAGCCTTGGTGTGGGGCTGGCAGGTATGCACAGAGCAGGGATAGAGACAGCCTTGGCGTGGGGCTGGCAGGTATGCACAGAGCAGGGGCAGAGACAGCCTTGGTGTGGGGCTGGCAGGTATGCACAGAGCAGGGACAGAGACAGCCTTGGTGTGGGGCTGGCAGGTATGCACAGAGCAGGGACAGAGACAGCCTTGGTGTGGGGCTGGCAGGTATGCACAGAGCAGGTATAGAGACAGCCTTGGTATGGAGCTTTCGCATGGGGGAAGTTTGAAGAAGCGGCTTCAAATTTCCCTCATGCCCCAGCGCGTGGGGCCTGCAGCATCGGCAGCGTTGTACATAACTTCCGCACGAGTCCAACGCTGTCTGTCCTCTCTCGCTGCCCGCCGGCTCTTGTGCATGGCATACTTCCTGGTTCCTGTGTATCACATGACCTACAGGAAGTATGCTGTGCATTAGAGCCTGCAGGAGGCAAAGTGGATAGACAGGCATCGCTGGACTCATGCTGGAAGGTATGTCCAGCATGGTTATAAAAATTTGGTTACAGGCTTTGCAGCAGCACGGGTGCCACATTCAGTTCGGAAACAAACGTGGAAATAAGTCCTAATATGGAAATCACTTCATAGGGAAATCTGAATTGCAATCTGAAAGCATATAAGTGGGGAAATGCATGAAGGAGTGATAACTGAAGGTTCGTTTAAAGCAGGGTCGCCTCTAGCCATTTTGTCACTCCAGGCAAGAAAATTTGTGGCACCCACCCCCATGGCGCCTTTCCATGAAAATAATCGCAATGCGGGCAGATTTTCACCAGAAAATACACGTAATGTAAGGCTGCAGAAGTGAGCTTAAATGCTGCGGGCCAGTGAACTGACAAGCCTGTTCACCACCTGGGGACACAACATCTGGCAGGGGGGGTGACTGCGGTCACCCCCCTTCCCCCCCACACAGCAATCATGACCGCCTGGTCGGTCTGGCACCTTCTACAGTGGGTCAGAAGGAGGCACAAAGGGGAACAGAAGGAGGCACAGGGGAACAGAGGAGGCACAGGGGGACAGAGGTGGCACATGGGGACTGAAGAGCCACATGGAGACAGAAGGAGGCACAAAGGGATACAGAAGTAGGCACAGGAGGACAGAAGGAGGCAGGGTGGGAATGAAGGAGGAACAGGAGGGCAGAGGTAGCACATGGGGACAAATAAAGGCAAAGGGGACACAAGGAGGCACAGGGGGACAGAAGGAGGCAGAGATGGCACAAAGGAGGAAAGAAGGATGCACAAGGCACAGGTGTCAGCTGCCTGCAACTTACACTAAGTAGATGCAGCAGAAGCAAGTAGTAGAACACCCAAAGGGATGTGTCTTAATCATGGGTGGGGTTTAATTGGGGGTGGGGCTTAATCCAGCAGAATTGCGCCCCCCAAGACCAATGGCACTCCAGGCAATGGCCTGTACTGTCTATGCCTAGAGGCGCCCCTGGTTTAAAGCACAGGAAATACATATAGATTATAAAAATAAAACACACTACACTCATGCAAGATTGTATACATATTTTATTAACATATGTCCCTAATTTACGGACTGTCATTAAAACCTTGGAAAAAAATATATATAAAACAGACTTTGTTGAATATCCTGAAAGTTGCACCGGCTATGAAAGCTTGGTATTTGGTGTGTACAGTGATACTGAGTATTCCCAAACCGAGAATTCACTAATAGGTAAATCTCCACTGCCCACCCAGGAAAAGGAAGCAGTGGCGGCTAAATCAAAGACACTAGCTACTGATTAGTTAGTCAGCTGCTTCTTCACTAGCCAGTGCCTTTGATTTGCCCACCACTGCTTCCTGTTTCTGGGGGAGGAGAGTTTTACATATTGGGAGAATTGTCTGTCCTTCCCTGATACTGAAGTGAAAGATTTGGAAACACTGGATTAAACACAACTGAAACTGAGGTTAAATTGACATTTAGAGTATGTCTTACTGAATCAGTTTTATTTTCTAGAATACTGACAGTTGGTGACAGCACTGAAAGCACCAGAGCCCACGTCCAGCCTGAGTAACGGTAACATAAGTGGGCCTCTTGTATTAGGTTTCTGTTTGTGTGCTATGCTTATTCTTTAGACACTCTATAAGGCCTTATTCACATTGCGTTCCGTTCGCGTTGAGCGGTTTTTGACGCATATTTTTTTTTTCCGATTCCTGTCGCTTGGGTGGGTGATTCGTTTTTGTGCTAAGCAGTTTTCTAAGTGTTTTTCCCGAGCATTTTTTTAATTAACTCCTTGACGCAAGTCAGGAAGTGAACTCTTTGACCCGGAAAATACTAAATACAATGTAGTCATTCTAAAAAATGCGAACGCGATCGCTGCACTAGGCGGTTTTGCGTTTTTAAACAGCGCATGCGGGCGAAACCGCCTGCAGTGTGAACGAGCCCTTATTTGCCTCATTTAATTTCTGCTCAGTAATATCTGTCTGCAACATTCTATTATGCCTTACAGCCAATACTAAGGCACGTAATAGAACATTATTGGTTACAGCAAACCTGAAGCTGAAATAAACGTATGATTTAATAAACTGAACGTATATTACAGCTAAGAAATACAACATTAGTAGCAAAGAAAAGAGTCGCATATTGTTTTCCAGTACAGGAAGAGTTAAAAAACCTCCGTTGTCATCTATGCAAAAGAGCTTTTCTGAGCTCTTCAACCCACTGAGTCAAATACAGTCCTGTTTTCTGAAGGACTTAAACAGCGAGACAGCTTGAGATAAGTTTTTATTGCAGGAAATTTCAAAGGGTCATTATTTCTGCTGCGTTTTATAGCTTAGAGTGTGGTTAAAAAACTGAAAATGTGATAGAATGATGCAGTTATTTAACAGGCTATATAAATGAAAATAAAAATATGAGACGCTTTTCTTTGCTACTAATATTCTATTGCTTATCCATAATAAACCTACAATTCATTATATCCTACATTCTTTTTTTGCTTCAGGTTTGCTCTAAGGTGGCTATACTCTAAGCAACTGACAATCGACATCTCTTTAACTGGAAATCCCCATCAAGAAACACCAGTCATTTCGCCACCTAGCAACACTCGATGACCAGATGCATACAGAAATCTGCTTGAAGATTGTTTATATTGTTCCCATCATTAGCTTTGTATCACCTGATGCAGGACAAAGCTATGCAGCCGTCGGTTCTCCCTACATGCAATACAAAATAGACCACATTCTACCAATAAACTCTTGTTCAGTAATTGGTTTGAAGATGATTGACCGAGGCCCTCATTTTTAACTGATTTTCTTCTGTTTGATGAGTTTATAGAATCAGCTAATCAATTAAGAATAGTATGTACTGTATAAGCTACATTAGTTCAGATTGAATCCCAGAAAAACAGTTGCATAACATAATGTCATACTGACTGCAGTAATTTAGTAATGCCAGATTACCTGCTGGGCTAATAATGTCACTGGAAATGCAGCCTATCCAACTGTGGCAGACCATTTTCAATACTGGGATTGTAGCCTAACCACAGAGATCAGCGAGTCACTGACAATGGGGCATATACAGCAAACAGTGCTAAAACCGCAGTGTGCAGGGAGTGCGTGGCAATTTTACCACTACTTCTGACATTGAGGAAGCACGCATTGCACAATTAGGGTCCATTCACACTGAAGCAGTTGCTGTCAGTTATAACTAAATAAACTGATGTGCAACCCAGTGTCCATGTTTCTCTATGGCTCAGTTACACTAAATGCGTTTTAACTGAAAGCTGCTCACAATGCACTGCTATGAAACAACTGACAAGTTAGAATGCATCCATTTTTCAGTGTGAAAGAAGCCTCAGTGAGACCCCAAGTTACCTTGGTTACAGTGAAGGTTATTTAGGTAACACAAGTTGCATTAAAGGGACTCAGAGCAGTGCCTGAAATTAAAAGAGTACACTTACCTGGGGCTTCTTCCAGCTCACCATAGGCGGCGAGGTCCCCCGGCGTCCTCTTTGCTCCTCTCCTTGTGCCTCCGCCAGCCCCCGTTACCGGCGTCACTCAGGCCGGGTGTCGGGCCAGCTCTTCCTGGTTAATGACGCATGGCGCCATCACGCCGGCCACTTTGCGTCATTGCAGCGGCCGGCGTGACAGGTCTGCGTACGCCGGTAACGGGGGCCAGCGGAGGCACAAGGAAAGGAACCAGGACGCCGCCGGGGGACCTCACCACCTACAGTGAGCTGGAAGAAGCCCGAGGTAAGTGTACTCGCGCTACCTTGATGTCGGAAGTGATAGTAAGATTGCGGTGCACTCCCTGTACACAGCAGTTTTACTGCCACATACTAAACACACCCCAATGTGTCCTATCCAAACACTAAGAATAAGTGACCATTCAGTAGTGATTAGAGACATCACTAAGCATGCAGTTAATATATTCACTAGAGAGCAGTGACATCACTGACAGTGCAGCCTAGTCATTCACCGTGGTCAGTCACAGACCATGCAGCCAACCCTTTGACTAGAGTCCAGCAACATCACTTAAAGGGAACCTAAACTGAGGAGGATATGGAATTTTTCCCTTTAAAATAATACCAGTTGCCTGACTCTCCTGCTGATCCTGTGTCTCTAATACTTTTAGCCACAGCCCCTGAACAAGCATGCAGATCTGGTGCTCTGACTGAAGTCAGACTGGATTAGCAACATACTTATTTCAGGTCTGTGATTCAGCTACTACTGCAGCGAAAGAGATCAGCAAGGCTGCCAGGCAACTGGTATCGTTTAGAAGGAAATATCCATAGCTCTCTCAGTTTAGGTTCCCTTTAAGTCTTGCACACACGTATGAGGCATGTTGCCCGGGAGGTATAGGGACTCGGTCCCTTGGGCTACATTCTGTTGCTATGCAACCCTAGAGCAGCGCACAAGAAGCATCATGCAGCGGGAAGGGTGGGGAGAACAATGCACTTGCCAGTGCTCAGCCAAACTGATCCACCAGGCTGATCGCTGGCTGAGCTGCCAAGGGAGATCGGGGCTGCTGTAGCCAAGCTGGATTCTCGGGAGAGGCAGCCGATAACGTTTAATACATTGACATTGGGCCATATGCAATTAACTTTTTACCCTGAGTTTTCTCCTAGGAGATAATTTTTCATCTTTAATTTAGAATAACTTTGCAGGACTTCGCAGTGGAAAAAGTACCAAAAAGTAGGCGACAAAGTACTATCACAATTATTTTGAGTATTTTTCTGTTTCCTGGTGGTTTAAAGGGCATTTCATTGACATGTTGTGAAAATATTACCTAGGAGAAAACTCAGGAGAAAAAGTGAATTGCATATGGACCATTGTCTTGAGAGTGATACCATTCACTAGGAAACAATGCTATCACTGAGCATGCAGCCTATCCATTCACAAATTACCAATGACATCACTGAGCATCAAACCTATCCAATCACCAGAGACCAGTGACATCACTGAGCACCAAACCCATCCAATCACCAGAGACCAGTGACATCACTGAGCATCAAACTCATCCATTCACCAGAGACCAGTGACATCACTGAGCATCAAACCCATCCATTCACCAGAGACCAGTGACATCACTGAGCATCAAACTCATCCATTCACCAGAGACCAGTGACATCACTGAGCATCAAACCCATCCATTCACCAGAGACCAGTGACATCACTGAGCATCAAACCCATCCATTCACCAGAGACCAGTGACATCACTGAGCATCAAACCCATCCATTCACCAGAGACCAGTGACATCACTGAGCATCAAACCCATCCATTCACCAGAGACCAGTGACATCACTGAGCATCAAACTCATCCATTCACCAGAGACCAGTGACATCACTGAGCATCAAACCCATCCATTCACTAGAGACCAATGACATCACTGAGCATCAAATTCATCCATTCACCAGAGACCAGTGACATCACTGAGCATCAAACCCATCCAATCACCAGAGACCAGTGACATCACTGAGCATCAAACTCATCCATTCACCAGAGACCAGTGACATCACTGAGCATCAAACCCATCCAATCACCAGAGACCAGTGACATCACTGAGCATCAAACTCATCCATTCACCAGAGACCAGTGACATCACTGAGCATCAAACCCATCCAATCACCAGAGACCAGTGACATCACTGAGCATCAAACTCATCCATTCACCAGAGACCAGTGACATCACTGAGCATCAAACCCATCCAATCACCAGAGACCAGTGACATCACTGAGCATCAAACCCATCCAATCACCAGAGACCAGTGACATCACTGAGCATCAAACTCATCCATTCACCAGAGACCAGTGACATCACTGAGCATCAAACTCATCCATTCACCAGAGACCAGTGACATCACTGAGCATCAAACCCATCCAATCACCAGAGACCAGTGACATCACTGAGCATCAAACCCATCCAATCACCAGAGACCAGTGACATCACTGAGCATCAAACTCATCCATTCACCAGAGACCAGTGACATCACTGAGCATCACACTCATCCATTCACCAGAGACCAGTGACATCACTGAGCATCAAACCCATCCATTCACCAGAGACCAGTGACATCACTGAGCATCAAACCCATCCATTCACCAGAGACCAGTGACATCACTGAGCATGCAGCCTGTCCATTCAGTAGAGACCAGTGACAGCACTGACAGCCTAGTACCGGTATATTCATTTACCAGAGACCAGAAATGTCACAGAGCATGCAGCCAACCATTTGACTAAAGACCGGCAGCAACATCATCAAAGATAGCCATTGACTAGAGAGTGATGCCATCCAAGCATGCAGCATATCCTTTCAGTAGTGACCTTTGACATCATTGAGCAAGCAGCCAATCTATTAAGCAGTGACATCATTAGAAATCCAGACTACCCAGTCATTAGAGACTAAAAACACTGCTTAAAATTTAATCTATCCCTACTAATGATATAACGAAAAAAGCAACCTATCCATTCACTAGAGACCAGTGACATCACTGAGACTATAGCCTATCCATGTACAACAGACCAGTGACATCACTGAGAATGCAGCCTATCCATTCAGTAGAGACCAGTGACATAACATAGACTATAGCCTATCTATGTACAGCAAACCATTGACATCACTGAGAATGCAGCCCAATCATTCACTAGAGACCAGTGACATCACTGAGACTATAGCCCATCCATGAAGAACAGGCCAGTGACATCACTGACAATACAGCCTATCCATGTACAACAGAACAGTGACATCAATGAGACTATACCCTATCCAAGTACAACAGACCAGTGACATCACTGAGAATGCAGCCCAATCATTCACTAGAGACCAGTGACATCACTGAGACTATAGCCCATCCATGAAGAACAGGCCAGTGACATCACTGACAATACAGCCTATCCATGTACAACAGAACAGTGACATCAATGAGACTATACCCTATCCAAGTACAACAGACCAGTGACATCACTGAGAATGCAGCCTATATGTTCATCAGCAACCAGCAATTCCTCTAAGAATGGAGTCTGTAGAATTATTCCTAGCACACTACATATCAGGCTGAATTTCTTCAACCTGTATGGACATGGTGACAATAGATCAGGCTTGGTAAGCTAGCGGTGTGGTTGGAGATTATAGCAAATCAGAACTGTCAGCTTTCTTTCTGGTGTTTTTATATTACAGACACAGCACATGCAATGCAACAGTCAGAAGGATTGTGAGTCTGGAGTCTCAATAGAGAATGAGCTGAGCAGAACCTGTTTGTTGTACAGGGGAGTGTGTAGCATAATTCATCTGTCCATTTTCTGGAATACAATCAGACATCTACTCCACTTCAGTGCCCATTATGCCACGGCGTGGTTTATTAGCATCTAAACAGTCGGATCTCATAAATAACTTCCAAGGGCCGGGTCTGCTGTTTACCGGAATACGTGCCGCCTTGGCTTTTTCGCTCACAAATTCCTGCCGCTTTGTTCCAGGAACAATTAATATTTAACTAGTCTCTGTGGCTCTCCTGGTTAGATGTTGGGGAAGCGGTAGTTGAATTTTCGGGTGTTGTAATATTTCTTGCTCTCCAGGGCTGGGAGGAGGTTGCTGTTGGTGAGCTGTGGCAGGTGCTGCAGCTGTAAACACATGGAAGTAGAGAAGATGGATATGAGCTCAACAACCCAAATCGTCACATGATAAAGGGGGCAGCAGAGATGAGTCTGTTTCACCAGTCACAATTCAATCTCTGACGTTACGTTCAATAAAAATGTGTTTTCCTACTTTGTATCACCCATACAGTGACCATATTTTTGCTTTTGTGCACAAGTAATATTGTCTGTTTACAAATTACAAGTTCCCACAAATCTATCTAGTGATCATTTTTCAGCTGTTTGTGGCAGCTCAGTTCCAGCACGCTGCTAATTTTTACATTCCTTTGTGCAACAGTTAGTAAGTAAACAAAAGATGCTGTGTTAACTGTTTGAATGGTGTTCTGCTAGCAAGGTGTTTTTTTTTTTGTGGAAATAGGTTTTAAGGTGTAAATAATCTTTTAGAGCAAAAAAGAAATGTTGTGTTTCATACCACTTTAACCACTTGAGGACCGCAGTGTTAAACACCCCTAAAGACCAGGCCATTTTTCATTAAATTTGCCACTGCAGCTTTAAGACCAAGCTGCAGGGCCACATGACACAGCACACAAGTGATTCCCCCCCCCCTTTTCTCCCGCCTTATCAGAGTAGCACAGTGAGCTCTACGAACTTATGCCTGCTAATTGGCAATGACAAGAGCTTCACTCGTCCTGCCCTGAGCCCATGTGGGTTCAATCACTTTAAAGGACATTATCTCCGCAATTTGATTGGCCCAATAGGCTGCCTGTCAAGTGACAAGCAGCCTATTGGGCCAATCAAAGTGCGGGGATAATGTCCTTTAAAGTGATTGAACCCACATGGGCTCAGGGCAGGACGAGTGAAGCTCTTGTCATTGCCAATTAGCAGGCATAATTTTGTAGCACTCACTATGCTACTCTGATAAGGTGTGATAACTCTGATAAGGTGTGTTAACCCCTATAAGGCGTGCCAACTCTGATAAGGTGAGTTAACTATGATAAGGCATGCTATTTGTTATAGTGATTCAACCCCAATTTTCTAAGTGTCCAACATTGCTGGCTGCATGTAGTGCTGTAACTTTAACTCCACAGATCAGAGCCGGTGTAATAAAGCAAAGTGGAACTGAGAGTGAGATGAGCTGAACTCCGTTGCAACCCCATTCATCTGTGAAGCCCTCCTCTCATTAAAGCACCATTTGGTTAGCTTGAAAGTTCAAGGAGGAGAGGTTACTCCTGTCACTCACAGCAGCAATAAACACCATGCTGCATCTCATACGTGGTAACCTTAATATGGGTTTTGTAAGAGTAAGGGTCTATCCTTCGGGATCAGGCAGATCCCCCCCCCCTCTCCCCAAATGGGGACTTGTGTATAACAGGCATCAGTGACATTGCCTCAATCAACATGTTTAGTAGATGGTCATTCAGGTAAGTCCAGCTGATAAACTCCTCCTTCTTAAACAAAGGCCACATGACGATATGTCTAGACCTGCATGCAAGGAAGCACCTTCTGCAAAACAGATGAGTCAAGTCTCATCATAAAGGTAGCTGGACATTCAGAGAGATGGGAGGGCTTCCTCAGCTCTTACTAATTACAGGGAGCCAGGTATTCATAAGGTTGTTTTTCTAATCATAAGTCTCCTTTAAGGGACGTGTTATAATGAGCACTTCTAAAAAAAATCATAATTGCTCACAGAAGTTTTCCAGTATGATTTATAATGGGAAGGTGCCTCGCCATCCGTCATGATCAGCAGGACACTGTCCCATCAAAGGCAAGCCACCAACATTATAATCATAGCACAATACTTTGCCTCTAATTACAGCTCAACTAAAAGCACAGCAAAAGATCAATAACAAAATGCTGGAGGAGCTCAGCCTTGTCCTTCAACAAGACTTTGTTTGATGCTATAATGAGAAAAACATATTGCTTTGCTTCTTTTCACTTGAAATAGCCAATCAGGTTTAAAGTGTACCTGAGATGAATGTAGTCTGTCTGCTCCCTAAATGTGCTCCCGGTCCCCTCCGATTTACTGCTATCAGCCCTGTAGAGTCGGTGACTTGGCTAAGTCTTGGACTACTGCATATGCGAGGTCCAGGCAGTGTGGGACTGGGAAGTGTAAAAACTGGGGAAATCCACTTGCTGGCCAAGCAGCAGTAATCAGGTGTTGCTGCTCACAGTGAAGACTTGATGCAGGTTTCTATTGGGACTAATAACACAGGGTTACTGCTGCTTGGCCAGCAGGTGGATTTCCTCACCTTTCCCACCTCCCAGTCCGACACTGGGTCCAGGCCACCACCCGATCGTACTGCTGTAGCTGGGAGCATTCTGTGCATGCGCAATTTGTTAAAGAGAACCCGAGGTGGGTTTGAAGAATGTTATCTGCATACAGAGGCTGGATCTGCCTATACAGCCCAGCCTCTGTTGCTATCCCAAACCCCCCTAAGGTCCCCCTGCACTCTGCAATCCCTCATAAATCACAGCCACGCTGCTGACAAACAGCTTGTCAGAGCTGGCTGTGTTTATCTCTATAGTGTCAGTCTGCTGCTCTCCCCGCCTCCTGCAGAACTCCGGTCCCCGCCTGCATCCCTTCCCTCCCTGCTGATTGGAGGGAAGGGATGGGGGCAGGGACCGGAGCTATGCAGGAGGTGGGGGAGCAGCCGAGACTGACACTACAGATGTAAACACAGCCTCACAGCACGGCTGTGATTTATGGGGGATTGCAGAGTGCAGGGGGTCCTTAGGGGGGTTTGGGATAGCAACAGAGGCTGGGCTGTATAGGCAGATCCAGCCTGTGTATGCAGATAACATTCTTTAAACACACCTCGGGTTCTCTTTAAGGTTGTAACCAGTGGCGTAGCAATAGGGGGTGCAGAGGTTGCGACCACACCGGGGCCCTCCCGCTCTTAATTGGTCATGTGCTGGTAATAATCACTTCTATAGATGGTTTGAATAGTAGTAATCACTAATAAAAATGTCCCCCATCCTCTTTTTGCCCCTCAGACACTGGATGTCCTTGGCAGGTTTTTATACGCCTCATCAATTGTTATGTATAGAGTGCTGGGGGGGGGGGGGGGGGCTCAATGTAAAACTTGCACTGGGGCCCAGAGCTCCCTAGCTATGCTGCTGGTTGTGACTGTGCTTGCGTAGAAGAATACTCCTAGGAGTCTCCTACGGCTCAATGGAGGAGACCAGAAGGATATCAAGGGAGCAGATGTAAGTAGAAATGCTTTACCATTCATCTCAGAGAAAAGTAAAGTGATTTTACTCTTTCCATGGAAATATCACTGGCCACCATCTCTCATCCCATAATGCTGAAAATATAAAATAGTAAATATTACTTCTCCTGTTCACCTGTCCCAAGGCCAGGCACATGTTCATTTGTTTGTCACTTCCACCAGTTACGTCCATAAAGTACGTGTGGTATGATGTAATTACACACCCAGGTTCTGGATCTATTTTAAAACTGCTTTGAGCAGGCCCGGATTTACATCACAGGAGCCTATAGGCACAGAAGTTCTGGCACCCCACCCTTCGCCCTCCACAAGCCTACAAACCCCCACCAAACACTGATGTGCTGGCCGAACCCTGCTATCACTTTTCCCTTACTTTCCCTGTCCGATGTAGGTAGCCACAGGCTTCCCTTAATACTGAGTGTACCTCTGGCTACCTAATACTAAGGTACTACCGAATACTAATACTAAGAGATGCCCCCAAATGGAGATCTCATCAGTATAATGCTGCAAGCTGGGTGAGTAAACTCTCATTTATGCTACACTTGGGACACTGCAAGGAGGAGAGGAGTAAGCTGCCCTTCCATCATCAGGCGCCTATAGGCCCGAGCCTACAGTGCCTTATTGTAAATCCAGCCCGGGCTGTGAGCATAGGTCCAGCCCCTGGGAGGGGCATAATGAGGAAGGCTCTACCCAGAGACCTGCTAGAAGACAGCAGTAGAGAAGAATCCGGACACCACATGAGCAGATAACACCCTTTATTTCATTCCCCAGCCAGATAGATACATGCAAAAAAACGGCAGCCTAACAGCATTTTCACAAGTCTATCTCGCTTCTTCAGAGACTGTGTATTGCCTGTCCGGAGGTACAGTGAGTCACCCATAACACCATATTGGCTGCCAAGTTAGCATTTAGTGCTGACCTCCTCTCTATTCACTTTGACCTGCTAGAAGAGATTGGGGGGAGTACCTGAACACAAGGCAAGCTGGGCTTCTTACACTGCTGGCAGGCAGAGGGAAATGGAGGCTGACATATTTATTTTCTTCTACACAAGGCATTTTACCTGGTTATCATGCTGATCCTCTGTCCCCAGTCAGCCATAGATTTTAGCCCTAGATCCCGAAAAAGATTGCAGATCAGCATGACACCAGGCAACTGGTATTGTTTAAAAGTAAATAAGTATGGCAGCCTCCATATTTTGCTCATTTCAGCAAAATATGGGCTCGATTCACAAAGGCGTGCTAACATAGTTAGCTTTGGACGTGCAAACTAGGGTGCTAAGTAGTTTGCACGTCTAAAGCAGTTACTGATCGTGCGCAAAGTTTAGCAATGCGCGTGAAACGTTGCACCGGTGCGCGCGAAACGTAGCTCCATTCACGTGCTAAATAGCCTGATAAGCGTACTTAGCACGCGAACGGTGCGACGTTTTGCGCGCACCGCACAGCGCTAAACTTTGCGCACGTATTAGCTCGTGCAAAGTGCCTTTGCACGTGCTAAGGGGCTTTTCACTGGTGTGCTAACACTAAGCCCCCTTTAGTGAATCACGCCCTATGGGTGAGGGTGGATTGAGGTGCAAAATTATTTCCACATAATATGAAATATCACTGTAGAAAAATAGGTGTTTACATGGACCTGATTGGGTATCTGAAGTGAAAACAGGCAAACTGAAGATTTATCTTCATCAAGCCCTCTGACTGTTCTACATCATGTTAAAATTAATTGGTAAAGAGAAAGACAATGTACTTGGCAAATCTGAAAGACAAAGTTAAAGTATGAAGATCTGCAATGTAATGCACACAACAATTCAATCTCCTTTATCATGGTAGAGTTACTCAGTCCTCTGTATCATGACAGGGATTACTCCATCTCCTGTATCATGGCAGGGGGTCCCTCAGTCCCCTGTATCATGGCAGGAGGTCACTCAGTCCCCTGTATCATGGCAGGAGGTAACTCAGTCACCTGTATCATGGCAGGGGGTCACTCAGTACCCTGTATCATGGCAGGAGGTCACTCAGTCCCCTGTATCATGGCAGGGGGTCACTCAGTCCCCTGCATCATGGCAGGAGGTCACTCAGTCCTCTGTATCATGGCAGGGGGTCACTCAGTCCCCTGTATCATGGCAGGTCGTCACTCAGTCCTCTGTATCATGGCAAGGGGTCACTCAGTCCTCTGTATCATGGCAAGGGGTCACTCAGTCCTCTGTATCATGACAGGGATCACTCCATCTCCTATCTCATGGCAGGGGGTCACTCAGTCCTCTGTATTATGGCAGGAGGTCATTTAGTGCTCTGTATCATGACTCCATCTCCTGTATCATGGCAGGGGGTCACTCAGTCCTCTGTCACATGGCAGGGGGTCACTCAGTCCTCTGTATCATGGCAGGGGGTCACTCAGTCCCCTGTATCATGGCAGAAGGTCACTCAGTCCCCTCTATCATGGCAGGGGGTCACTCAGTCCCCTGTATCATGGCAGGAGGTCACTCAGTCCCCTCTATCATGGCAGGGGGTCACTCAGTCCTCTGTATCATGGCAGGTCACTCAGTCCCCTGTATCATGGCAGGGGGTCACTCAGTCCCCTGTATCATGGCAGGGGGTCACTCAGTCCCCTGTATCATGGCAGGAGGTCACTCATTCCCCTGTATATCATGGCAAGGGGTCACTCAGTCCTCTGTATCATGACAGGGATCACTCCATCTCCTGTATCATGGCAGGGGGTCACTTAGTCCTCTGTATCATAGCAGGGGGTCACTCAGTCCCCTGTATCATGGCAGGGGGTCACTCAGTCCCCTGTATCATGGCAGGGGGTCACTCAGTCCCCTGTATCATGGCAGGGGGTCACTCAGTCTCCTGTACCATGGCAGGGGTCCCTTTATCCCCTGTATAATGGCAGGGGGTCACTCAGTCCTCTGTATCATGGCAGGGGGTCACTCAGTCTCCTGTACCATGGCAGGGGGCACTTTATCCCCTGTATGATGGCAGGGGGTCACTCAGTCCTCTGTATCGTGGCAGGGGTTCACTCAGTCTCCTGTATCATAGCAGGGGGTCACTCACTCCTCTGTATCATGGCAGGGGTCACTCAGTCTCCTGTATCATGGCAGGGGGTCACTCAGGCTCCTGTATTATTTCAGGGTTCACTCAGTCCCCTGTATCATTTCAGGTTCACATAGCTGTCTACTGTACATACCCCTGGAAAGTACTTTCTGTGCAGCCTGGTCTGTTTCCTGCTGACTCTCTCTGGATCCTTTGCAGCTTCAGTTTCTTCCCTGATGCTGTCAAAGTACGGGTGTTCCAGAAGTTGTTCGCAGGTCATTCTCTCTGAAGGGTCCATATGCAGGCAGCCCTGTAGGTGCAGGAAGAGGATCCATGGATTATCTGCATGTTAAAAACTAACATGCTGTAAAATTACATCACAAGACTAAGATTTTAAGGAGACTCAGAAGAATATGTAGGCTGAATTCCTACTGAAGGAAATGCTAGTGTCATTCTTATTTATCAAGACCATGTGATTGTATGTACATTATACCGTTGTGCAGAGAGCGGTCCTTGCCTTTTCCTCCTACCCAAATCAGGAGCACCCATATTGGATGCACCCTGCGTGCCTCTATAATATAACCACTCCTTGGACCAAAGACCGTTTTTTGGTAGAGATGCCCAAAGTGTATATAACAGTTAAAAAAAAACATTTAAATTGTGGGGCCTCATAGTCGGTTCCTAATCTCTATTTGCCATTTTGCTTTAACTTCTTTTATTTTCTGTCCTTTTTTTTCTGACATATTCTCCTGGTTATAATTTGTTTGGCTTCGGCGGGCTGAGGGTATAGGTAGAAATATATTATACATCCCCTGTGCCTGACACTCTGCCTAATGTTATAAATCAGAATTTGCATCCATTTTGAAGTTTCCAGGGCCCTTCTGGTCCTGATGGTCTAAGATCTCAATAGTTGGGCTTCTAGTTTGTGTACTGGTCAACTTTAACCAACTTTCTAGGCCTTAGATCCTGAACCTCCTTTTATTTCACTTGGATGTTATGCTCTGACGTAGTTTGCTTTGATATGCTTTCTTCTGTATTATGCTTATTTTATATAAATAATCTTTAATAATATATATATGTAAAAAAAATGCAAGCGTTAAAGAGACACTGAAGCAAAAAAAAATTATGATATTATGATTTGTATGTGTAGTACAGCTAAGAAATAAAACATTAAGATCAGATACATCAGTCTAATTGTTTCCAGACAGGAAGAGTTAAGAAACTCCAGTTGTTATCTCTATGGAAAAAAGCCCAAAAGCTCTACGACTGTGGAGAGGGCTGTTATCTGACTTTTATTATCTCAACTGTTACTAAACAAATTCCTTTTTATCTGCCAGAGGAGAGGTCATTACTTCACAGACTGCTCTGAAAGAATCATTTTGAATGCTGAGTGCTGTGTAATCTGCACATATTATAGAATGATGCAATGTTAGAAAAAACACTATATACCTGAAAATAAAAATATGAGAATATTTTCTTTGCTGCTAATCTTCTAGTAATTATTCATAGTACACAACCAATTCATTATATCATATATTTTTTTTCGCTTCAGTGTCTCTTTAATCTTAACTTAAAGTGTACCTAAGACGGTACACTGTGCCTGGTTTATACTTACCTGGAGCTTCCTCCAGCCCCATGTGGACCCTAGGCTTCCTCGTCGCCCTCCCAAGCTGCTTCGTTCTCCCGTGAAAAGCTCTGATAGTTTGGCCAGTCCCAGCTCTTCTGCCCTTGCGCAGGCTAGCCGTAAGCAAGCCCCATTGGCTAGGAGCGTCAAAGGAGCAGAAGAGCCCTAACTAGCCAAAATAGCAGAGCTTTCTACGGGACAACAGATCAGCCGGGGAGGATTGCAAGGCAGTCCACAGTCCATATGGGGCTGGAGGAAGCCCCAAGTAAGTATAAATCAAGCACAGTGTTCCGTCTCAGGTTTTCTTTAAGTAACCACTTAATTGAAAGACAAAAAATGTATTCAGAAAGCACAAGGGTGGACAATGCATTTCACAGTTGTAAAAACCACTTCCTCAGGTCAGTGCCTCTCTGTAGAGGTGCTGAGCTTACAGCTCAGCATCCCGGTACCTAATAGAACCTCCTTGAAACAGTTCACACTGATTTTGTAGAACTGGACACAAATCATACTGTATAAAGCTATTCTTTGCTGAAAAAATATATATATATCTGGGCTTCATTAAATTAGGCCAATAATCCGTATTTGTTTAGGGGCCAGAAGCAGATACAAAAAAAATGTGGTGAATACAAAACTTATTTTTTTTGTTAGGAGTTTTACCTTCATAAGTCCCAGAGCAAGAGCTGAGATGTTGTGAAATCTTGACTCTAATGGTTCCTGAAATAGAGAATGGGTTGTGACAAATACAGAGGACTATGATCCAGCAAGAACTGTGACTGTCGTCCTTGTCCCCTGCTTATCATTCTCACCATGTTCTCTGGATCCGGAATGCTGACGCCACTGAAGAACAGATTTGTGCTGAACACTTGCTGATGCCGAGGGATGAGATCACCTATAGGACATGAATAAAACACATACATATAGATAAAGAAGTGTCATAGCATAGCATTGGGCAAAGTGCTGTATCCCATTACATTTCCCCTTACTGAATGATAAATTATAAGTGGTAACTACAAGTATACTTATTTCTCCCATCTCTGAGCTGCTGCCCAATTGAACTTACTAGCATGCCATCAATAAAAACTTTAGTTTTATATTTTTAGGTTTAATTAAAAAAAAATGTTTTATACAACACTTTCTCTTTTAGTCAAGAAATCTGAAATATGACAAATGTGAATGTTCAGCTCAACTGCTACTTTGACTGGCAAAAAAACTAGGATTTGCTACATTGCAGTTTATATAGAATAGCTAAAGAGGGGAAAAAAGGGTGCTGCCATTGTCTCCCATCATAAAAGCTGTGCTATACAAAGCTGCAATTTGTATAGCGGGAATACTCGGGTCCCTGCCTGTACCCAAATTTCCTCCCATTACCACAAATTGCAGCTCTTCGGCCTGGGTGAAGGTTTACATTCAAGAACCACTGGGGGGTTGAGTTCGGGTTAGGCACAGCCTGAGGGTAAGGTTAAGGGTTAGGCGACACTGGGGGGAAGGGGGGGTTGGGTTTAGGCCAATAATATATTGGGTGACGAGTCTTCCTGCTATGCTATTTGTGGCTTTGTATAGCGGGCTCTGCTGAAAGGGAAGGGAGTTAAGATTCATGCATCACCGGGAGAGGGGGCAGGGTTAGGTGCCACCAGGAGGGGGGAATAGTTAAAGGATTAGGCGATACTGGGTTAGTTAAGTCATTAAGTTAAGGGTTAGTCATAGGTAGAGGGAGGGTTCTGTGTGATAGTAGGATTAAATGAATCCTAGTAAAATATCAGTAAAGATTACCGATATTTTACTATCGGAATTCAGTAGTAGAATATCACTAATTTTAACGATATTCTACTAGCGGCAATACAACTTTTTTTTACAGGTGCCTTTTTTCAGGAATGCAAGAAAAGGGCCTTTGCCAGAATAGGAGAACTTCTTTCCTGGACATAGATTCATGTAAGTGACAGCGGTATCTGAGGATAACAGCTGCTTCCCTAAGCTCATTTACTTCAAATCACTTCAAGTTTACTTTAATACCATTGCAATAAACCACAGCACTCACCCATGGTTTTCCTGATCAGGTATAATTGATCCACATCAGACTTGCCCGGCCACAGAGGTACTCCGGATAATAGCTCCGCGAATACACAGCCAATAGCCCAGACATCCACAGGGGGGCCGTACTGCGTGTCACCCACCAGTAATTCTGGTGCACGATACCATCTTGTAGCCACATAGTCTGTGTAGTAGTCACTGGGCCCAGCTGTTCGATCAAAACAACATACAATGGAATGAGATGGAGGTTTTGGCATAACTACAAAATCAATGCTGACTGCGGAATGAAATGGAAAGCTAACTTTCCTGCACAGGACACAAGGAAAACAGAGAGAGGGCTGAGGCACAGCGAGCGGGCTTTTAGGCGCTTTTGCAGCCGCTTGCGGCTGCGGATACGCTAGGGTAATGTTTTTCAAAGGGGTGGGTCACACCAGAGCCGGAGGCGTTTTGCAGAAACGCATACTCCCGGGGTGAGGCATTTTTTGGATTGTGGAGGCGTTTCTGTCTCAATTTTAAGTATAGGAAAACCGCAAACCGCTCTGAAAAACGGCAGATCAGAGCGGTTTGCCAGGCGGTTTTGTTACAGAAGCTGTTCAGTAACAGCTTTACTGTAACAATATATGAAATATGGTACACTGAAATCCGCAGCAGCAATCCGCAAAACTCTTGCAAAACGCCTCATAAAAAAAACGTTTAAAAATCTGCTAGCATTTTGCGGATCTGCTAGCGGGTTTTGGTGTGCACCAGGCCAGAGAGAAGACCCTATCTAAGTCCCCCTCAACTTCAAGTAATCACAAGTGTAAATTGATCTCTCAGCCGTGTCAGCCCAGAATTTCGTCAGTCCTCGGCAGACACAGCTAATATGTAAACACAAGGTGTTAACCCTTTGTCTGCTTCCATGAACGCAGGAAGTAGACACACTGCAGATTTATTGCAGGAAACCGCCGGGTATTTACATGTACAGCGCTCAGCAGCAGCGCTGTACTGGGGACAGCCGTGTGACACGGCTGTCCCCCTGGGGGACAAGAGAGCGATCGGCTCTCATAGGCAGAAGCCTATGACAGCCAATCGCCCGTGATCGGCCAGGTGGGCGGAGGGTGGGGATTTGAAAAAAAAAATAATAAAAAAATAGTAATAAATATTACAAAAAAACAAATAAATATTTATTTAAAAAAAAATAAACACGGGGGGCGATCAGTCCCCACCAACGGAGAGCTCTGTTGGTGGGGAGAAAGGGGGGGGGGGGGGGGGGGAATCACTTGTGTGCAGAGTTGTACGGCCCTGCAGCTTGGCCTTAAAGCTGCAGTGGCCAATTAAGCAGAAAATAGCCTGGTCACTAGGGGGGTTTACCACCATGGTCCTCGAGAGGTTAAAGGTTATTCTTCTTTTGCATACCTTTTAGATCAGATTGGAAGTTCTGAATTCAGGTCCACTTTAATAACATTTATTCACAAATGGCTTTTGTATTAATGTGAGTCATAATATTCTTTGTACCACTTTAAAGAGTAACTATCATACACAAATCTATTGTACCCCATGTTTGTTTCTTACTTTGAACAATGCCATGGAATATGTGGGCTCTAAATCAATAATAATAATATAACACATCATCCTAACACAAGCCATATTGTAATGAAATAATATCTTTCAACTTCAACCTGTAACTTATACACCTTTCCTGTAAACTTGCTGGAAATCATAACAACAGTACATGGTTTGGTGTAACGTAATACTCAGAATTCTTATCTCTCTCTCGCCGCAATTGGGTCAGATTCTGCACATAGCAGGATGTAAAATACATTTTGTACACCCCTCTGCACCCCCACATACAGTGATGTGAAAAACTATTTGCCCCCTTCCTGATTTCTTATTCTTTTGCATGTTTGTCACACTTAAATGTTTCTGCTCATCAAAAACTGTTAACTATTAGTCAAAGATAACATAATTGAACACAAAATGCAGTTTTAAATGATGGTTTTTATTATTTAATGAGAAAAAAAACTCCAAATCTACATGGCCCAGTGTGAAAAAGTGATAGACCCCCTTGTTAAAAAATAACTTAACTGTGGTTTATCACACCTGAGTTCAACTTCTGTAGTCACCCCCAGGCCTGATTACTGCCACACCTGTTTCAATCAAGACATCACTTAAATAGGAGCTATCTGACACAGAGAAGTAGACCAAAAGCACCTCAAAAGCTAGACATCATGCCAAGATCCAAAGAAATTCAGGAACAAATGAGAACAAAAGTACTGTAATTGAGATCTATCAGTCTGGTAAAGGTTATAAAGCCCTTTCTAAAGCTTTGGGACTCCAGCGAACCACAGTGAGAGCCATTATCCACAAATGGCAAAAACATGGAACAGTGATGAACCTTCCCAGGAGTGGCCGGCCGACCAAAATTACCCCAAGAGCGCAGAGAAAACTCATCCGAGAGGCCACAAAAGACCCCAGGACGACATCTAAAGAACTGCAGGCCTCACTTGCCTCAATTAAGGTCAGTGTTCACGACTCCACCATAAGAAAGAGACTGGGCAAAAACGGCCTGCATGGCAGATATCCAAGGCGCAAACCACTTTTAAGCAAAAAGAACATTAAGGCTTGTCTCAATTTTGCTAAAAAACATCTCAATGATTGCCAAGACTTTTGGGAAAATACCTTGTGGACCAACGAGACAAAAGTTGAACTTTTTGGAAGGTGCGTGTCCCATTACATCTGGCGTAGAAGTAACACAGCATTTCAGCAAAAGAACATCATACCAACAGTAAAATATGGTGGTGGTAGTGTGATGGTCTGGGGTTGTTTTGCTGCTTCAGGACCTGGAAGGCTTGCTGTGATAGATGGAACCATGAATTCTACTGTCTACCAAAAAATCCTGAAGGAGAATGTCCGGCCATCTGTTCGTCAACTCAAGCTAAAGCAATCTTGGGTGCTGCAGCAGGACAATGACCCAAAACACATCAGCAAATCCACCTCTGAATGGCTGAAGAAAAACAAAATGAAGACTTTGGAGTGGCCTAGTCAAAGTCCTGACCTGAATCCTTTTGAGATGTTGTGGCATGACCTTAAAAAGGAGGTTCATGCTAGAAAACCCTCAAATGAAGCTGAATTACAACAATTCTGCAAAAATGAGTGGACCAAAATTCCTCCAGAGCGCTGTTAAAGAATCGTTGCAAGTTATCGCAAGCTCTTGATTGCAGTTATTGCTGCTAAGGGTGGCCCAACCAGTTATTAGGTTCAGGGGGCAATTTCTTTTTCACACAGGGCCATGTAGGTTTTGAGTTTTTTTTCTCACTAAATAATAAAAAACATCATTTAAAACTGCATTTTGTGTTCAATTATGTTATCTTTGACTAATAGTTAACGGTTTTTGATGAGCAGAAACATTTAAGTGTGACAAACATGCAAAAGAATAAGAAATCAGGAAGGGGGCAAATAGTTTTTCACACCACTGTATGCTCTAGTTTTACCGCAATAACACAATCATGTCACAGGGAGGATGAATCCTGCCCATCCTTGGGTGTGATGGGGATGTACACACCTCAGCTGGTTAAATCAGTCCCATCTCAATGGAAAGTAGTAGTGGCACAGTTTATCATATACAAATACAAATTACCTCACTGCCATGGTGATCATTTGGCTTCACTAGTTTGAATGCAACCAGAAGAATCAGAGTGCAGTCAGAACACCTGATCTGTATTTTGTTTCAGTGTTTCAGAAATATGAATGGGAGTGTACACTGTAGCATTGTGCTTTTTAAAGTGAATCAAGCACCATTTTTAACACCCAGGGCATATCAATAGCACATTAAAAATACATGCCAACAATTTGGCTATTTATTTTAAAAAAAACCTCAATTTTACCTCTTCTTTTTACATTTAAAAGTTTAGCAGAGCCCTTTATTGCCCTACTTCCGAGGCCTACTGCACAACAGAAATTTCAGGCAGATAAGGACTGATGTAATTATTTTATTGCACATTAGCAAAGAGCAAACAAAAGCTTTCATCAGCAGGGGCGGAGGGTGAAGAGATAGGACACTATGCTTCAAAGAGTTTAGAGAAGCCACAGATGCTGTCTTCACACCTTCCCTTGGATAAATAATGGGCAGCTAAAAGGGGAGGGGGGAACATGGCAGCTCCTATAGTTATTAGAAACCAGGACAAACTGCAGGGAAAAAAGTGGCGGTGAGTTCACTTTAAGATCCTTTAAGATCTACTAAAATGTGACAGCACCCCACAGGCAGCATCTCCTAGCTCCTACTTGAGCTGCACTGATGGAGACCAGACACAAATTATGTACTGGTGCCCTTGCAGCTGTGGCTATATGCGTATATATCTGCAACAAGAATCCCCAAAGTTTTACAACTTTTTGTGAAGCATCCACAGGCACAACATTAGTTGATAACTTTATTCAACACAACTCTTTCCCACAATAGCCTTCCCATATGCTTCAGGCTGATCCTTAGTAAAAAAAGAAAATAGATAAATACAACAGACATGGCAAGTCTTTACTCACTTAATATTCTTGCAAATCCAAAGTCACACAGCTTGATGACCAAGTGCTTAGTGATGAGTATGTTCTCAGGTTTGACATCTCGGTGAATACACTGCGGAGACAAGCAAGGGACACATTCACGCCAACCAGTTCATGGCAAAAAAAAAAAAAAAACAGGGAGCACTGAAGGGGTTAAGCCTCCGTGTTTACAGTATGGGGAGAGCTGCCTCAGCAGTGCTCCTGCAGTCTATCCACAGTTCCTTAGAGAACTAATTAGACTCTTTCATCAGGTTAAAGGGAACCTTAACTGAACGAGGCGTAAAGGGTTTCAATTACCTGGGGCTATTACCAGCCCCCTGCAGCCGTCCTGTGCCCTCGGAGCCGCTCTGGAATCCTCCGGTCCCCCGCTGTCACCAGTCGGCCGGCCGCCATGCATATTATTGAACGCATTCCCTACTGCAATTAGCGCTGTTGCGGACCGCAACGCGTACAAAAATACGCGTTGCCGCATATCTACGCGTGCGGAATATGCACATTGACAGAATGAAGAACAGTGGATTTCTTCAGCAACTACACATGGAAGACTTTTGGGTGCTGTGCTCCACAGAAAAAATATGAAAACAAATCAGAATCAGTGTAGAAAAGAAGAGAAAACAATTTGGACCAATTGCTATCCCTGGAACATCACTGTTGGTGCTTCGTATGCCATCAACGTAGACAAGACAAATAACATTTATATTGTGTTTTTCTCCCGGTGGGCTCAAAGTGCTTGACCTACAGCCACTAGGGTGCGCTCTATAGTGAACGAGGTCACTGTTAGGAGTACAGTTGCTAAGAGCATATCCAGAATCCTCTTACTATGGGATTAATTAAGGCGTTGTTATTCATTTATTTTTTACGATCACCTGGATTAAACCATTGACTAGAGGCAAACATCAGCATTCCAATCTGCCACTTGACACGCACGAAAAAACAAGTTCCTTGAAATGCTTATTTTTTTTTTCCAGAATCATGCTGAAAAAAAAAATGTTTCTTATTAACCCTTGTAAACTTACAGGGCTGGACTAAACGGCCTAAGAATGCAGTCAGTTTTTTCCCAACAAAACTGGCAGTTCCCTTTAAACAATAATTATAATGCTGTTTTCTCTATCATTTGATCAAATGTGCAAGTGGTGTGCAGATTCGCTTTAGAAGAAGTTCCCTATAAATCTGAGCATGGGGTTTGAGAACGAAGGGCCGGTTCAGCTGTAGAATAGAATACTAACAAAAGTGCCTTTGTGACAGCATGTGACCAAGAAAGGTGACCGCAAGTGGCATCAAAATAAACGGTGAATTTTCACAGTTCCACCATAGATACTTTTATAGGTCATACAAACCATTTTAATGGCCTTTGGTCTACATAAGGGGTGGGGAGCAGATGGTGCACAGTCTATAGAGTCTATAGTGTCATAGTGTGAATCTATTCCACATTGCCTGGCAACAAGGCCATGGTCCAGACAAAAACACTCAGGTCCTTAGAGCAAGATTTCAAATCGGAAACCTAGCCTAGATCTCTATCTGACAAAGCCCGAGACAAAAGCTGTTCTGATAGGCTATGGAGTTTACAGATGGGTCCCTATAAAAGTGTGGGCCTGTCATCTCTGTGAATGCTCCTGCCTTATCTATATATCTAATCAGTATTTGTAATGCACTTAACCATTTCAGCCCACGGATTGTTTTCACGTTATGGATGAGAGAAATTTTCACATTTCAGCACTTCTCTCATTCATTCACCAATAAGTTTATTACTACTTATCACAACAAAATTATCTATACCTTGTTTTTTCCGCCACCAATTAGGCTTTTTATGGGTGGTACATTATGCTAAGAATTATTTTATTCTATATGCATTTTAATGGGAATAAGAAGAAAAAATTGGAAAAAAATCATTATTTCTCAGTTTTTGGCCATTAAAGTTTTAAAATAAAATGTTCTATTGTGGATAAAAGCCACACATTTTATTTGCCCCGGTTATTGCAATGTTTAAATTATATCCCTAGTACAATGTATGGTGACAATATTTTATGTGGAAATGAAGGTGCATTTTTTCAGTTTTACATCCATCACCACTCACATGCCCATAATTTATTAATAATATTTCCTATTGACATAGATGTTAAAAAATGTTTAGTCCCTAAAGTCTATAGGTGTAATTTTACTATTTGGCCACAAGATGTCCTTGTGCATTATTGCGTACAATAAGTATGTTAAATTGGAAGTAATGCGTGCCTATGTTACTTCGAAAGTGACGCAGAGATCTCAATGATGCCGGCGATCACGGGGACCTAGAGGGGTGATGAATAAATGGGAACTTTGTTCCCATTTATTCATCCAATGAGAGGTGGGGGAAATGAGCAAGCGGGAGGGAGCGTGGCTGCACCATTTAAGAATGATCCCTGTTTTTGAACAAAAACAGGGATCATTCTTTGCGGACATGCACGGATTGGCTCAGGGGACTTCTGTCCCCTCCCAACAATCCCCCCTGTCACCATGATGATCGCGGGCTTCCGCCTGGACAATCGAGCGCACAGCCCCACAGTCTGCACAGACGCGAGTCTCATGACCCTGCCGCTACAGCAGCACCTGCTGCGGGTGTGAGACTTACGTCCGTGCGCCGTAATGGTTAACTTTCGGTCATTTCGGCAAGTGGGTGTCTGCTTGCGCTTTGCACGTCATGGACACACGTGCAGCATTTGACAGTGGGGGCAGGTGCCAAGTCCTGCTGGAAAATGAAATCAGCATCTCCGTAAAGCTTGACGGCAGCTCGTGAAATGCTCTAAAATTTCCTGGTAGAAGGCTTCACTGACTTTGGACTCCCCCCGTGCCTAGGCTCACCTATCTGCCAGCAAGACTTCTGGCATCCTCTGGTGTTCGATGTCACCGCGAAGTGCCTGTACCATGTGATTCGCATATAGTGATGTCCCAATATGTGCCAGTAGCAAATAGGTGAGCCTGAGTTTTTAACACTGCACACGGATATGGAGGGGGAAGACACTTGAGGGGGTAAGAGCTGAGGTTCCATCGGTCATTGCGATATGAAATGCCATTACCGTCGTGCATCCAAATGAGCCCTTGTGACCAAGATTTTGACAGTATTCCTGATCGATCCTCTCAACCAATTTTGACCCAAAAATAATCAAAAGGTCGATTTGGCGGCCATGTTGCGGGACGGATTTGATAAAATTATAGAATCAGAAAGTCAATCATCCCACAATAGTAAGTGATATATGGGCGCCTTAAGATATTGCGAGCACCTGTGGGGTTATGGATTGATGTGAATGGCTTATGTACTCTGTATAGCTGTGTAAGGCCTCTTTTTAATCAGTTTTTACATCCGATTCAGATTCCGATTTGCAGTGTGCAGGGAGCAAACTGCAAATCAGAATCTGAATCGGATGTAAAAACTGATTAAAAAGCGGAATCTGAATCGGAATCGCGTGCAGTGTGCAAGAGGCCTTATATATGTCAACAATGCCTTAAAAAATCGTCACAGGCCCATTCAAGTATATTTGGCTCAGTTCAGGCATGGAGTTAAACAGGTGGCACACTAAAGCTAGCAGAACAATTAGCTAAAACATGAGGCTTGGCAAATGCAATGATCACAGCAGGAGACAGGGTGTCACAGGAGAGATTAGTGCAAGATGAGACGCAGGTGGACAGGGTAATCTAGACAGAATCGCTAATTGCTTCTATATTTGGCCTTATAATGGCAGGGAGGGAAGACAGGTAGATGAAGTGCGATATGTAGTGGACCCTGGGGGGTGTAATGTGCAGGACTGACATGGCGGCTACAATACTAGCCTGCACTGCTAGTGATGACAGCTCCTCAAATACATTCAGGCTAACTGATAAAAATGGTGTTGGTGTTGCCTCTCTAAGTAATTTGCATTAAAGTGGGATAGTAAGTGAAAAAAATCATCCAATAAGAAATTATTAACTTGTTTAGCCTCCCTATCCTGTTGTTTTTAGTGTTTACTGTCAGATTTAGGATAAATGTGACATGAAAAAAAGAAAAAGAATGTTTCTTTTGGTTTCCATCTTCACTGTTTCTGTGTGATGCCAATCGTGACATCACTTCTGCCCTTTTCTTTCTTTTATTTTCACGTTAACAACAGGCTAATATAATGTGTAAATTCTTCAAAAGTAGGGGGGATTCAATTAATTTATGGTCATAGCAGGCCCGGATTTACATCACAGGAGCCTATAGGCACAGAATGTCGCCTAGACTTTTCCCTCCATGAACCTACAAACCCCCACCAAACTGCACTGCAAGTGTGCTGGCTGACCCAGCTGTCACTTCTCCCTTACTTCCCTTGCCCATCATAGCTACAGGTGTCGCGCAGCATTAGGTAGCCAGAAGTAACCTCAGTATTAAGTAGCTAGTGATGCTGAAGGGAGATCTCATCAGTGGAATGCAGAGAGCTGGGTAAGTGACCTCTCATTTATGCTCTGCCCGGGACTCTGCATAGGGAAGGAGAGAGGGTGGCACTAGGGGAGGGGAGTGGGCCGCCTTTCCATCTTCAGGCGCTTGTAGGCACATGCCTACAGTGCCTTATGGTAAATCCGGCCTTGGGTCATAGTGACCTTTTCTTATCTGAAATAGGAATTTCATAAGCTTGTTATTCTAGCAAAAAAAAAAAGCTTCCTACAGCAAATTTCCTGCAGTTAGATAAAGGCATACCATTTTTCATTTTTTAGGAGGAGTTACATATATTTTGGGGGCACTAACGATTTTTTGACTTTTTTTTTTATTTTTTGGATGTTATAACCCCCTTTAAAGGGACAACTGACATCTGTCTTATAGCCATTGTCACAACTGTTTAAAAAAACTACTGTGGGCCACCAGGGAAAAGCAAATTGTTTGTTATTTAGAGCAGCGTTTTTCAACCAGTGTGCCGCGGCACACTAGTGTGCCGCGGCATGTTGCCTCGTGTTCCGTCCTCTTCCCCCCCTCCCGCACGTCCCCGCGGCCGCCGCTGCTATTACCTTAGCAGCGGCCGCTCTCCCCTCTCCAGCGCATGTGTTTATTCAAGGCAAGCAGCGTATCTCCCGGCTGCCCTGTGTGACGCGCAGGAATCAGGGCTCGGTTACCATAGTAACGGCGATACATATCGCCGCTACAGGAAGCTGCTGCCCTGCTTCCTGCGCGTCACACAGAGCAGCCGGGAGATACGCTGCTTGCCTTGAATAAACACATGCGCTGGAGAGTGGAGAGCGGCAGCTGTTAAGGTAATAACAGCGGCGGGGACGGGCGGGGGGCACCACCTACCCATACTGGGGCACTATACTAGCTATACTGGGGCGCTATACTGGCTATACTGGGCCACTATTCTGGGGCACTATACTAGCTATACTGGGGCACTATACTGTCTATACTGGGGCACTATACTGGCTATACTGGGGCACTATACTAGCTATACTGGGGCACTATTCTGGCTATACTGGGGCACTATTCTGGCTATACTGGGGCACTATTCTGGCTATACTGGGGCACTATTCTGGCTATACTGGGGCACTATTCTGGCTATACTGGGGCACTATACTGGGGGCACTATACTGGCTATACTGGGGGCACTATACTGGCTATACTGGGGTACTATTCTGGCTATACTGGGGCACTATTCTGGCTATACTGGGGCACTATACTGGCTATACTGGGGCACTATACTAGCTATACTGGGGCACTATTCTGGCTATACTGGGGCACTATTCTGGCTATACTGGGGCACTATTCTGGCTATACTGGGGCACTATTCTGGCTATACTGGGGCACTATTCTGGCTATACTGGGGCACTATACTGGGGGCACTATACTGGCTATACTGGGGGCACTATACTGGCTATACTGGGGTACTATTCTGGCTATACTGGGGCACTATTCTGGCTATACTGGGGCACTATTCTGGCTATACTGGGGCACTATTCTGGCTATACTGGGGCACTATTCTGGCTATACTGGGGCACTATACTGGGGCACTATACTGGCTATACTGGGGGCACTATACTGGCTATACTGGGGCACTATACTAGCTATACTGAGGCAACTAAACTCCCTCCTACACTGGGGCACTATACTGGCTATACTGGGGCACTATACTGGCTATACTGGGGCACTATTCTGGCTATACTGGGGCACTATTCTGGCTATACTGGGGCACTATACTGGCTATACTGGGGCACTATTCTGGCTATACTGGGGCACTATTCTGGCTATACTGGGGCACTATACTGGCTATACTGGGGCACTATACTAGCTATACTGGGGCACTATACTAGCTATACTGGGGCACTATTCTGGCTATACTGGGGCACTATTCTGGCTATACTGGGGCACTATTCTGGCTATACTGGGGCACTATTCGGTCTATACTGGGGCACTATACTGGGGGCACTATACTGGCTATACTGGGGGCACTATACTGGCTATACTGGGGTACTATTCTGGCTATACTGGGGCACTATTCTGGCTATACTGGCTATACTGGGGCACTATACTAGCTATACTGAGGCAACTAAACTCCCTCCTACACTGGGGCAACTATGCTAGCTATGCAGCCGCCCCCCCCCCCCCATAGCCTGCTGCGCATGGCACTGTCCACTAGGTCGCGCAAACACCCGCCCCCCCAACCCCCCCCCCCCCCTCCCGTCCCGTAGAGAAATTTGGTCAGAAAGTGTTCCCCGGGCTGGAAAAGGTTGGGAAACACTGATTTAGAGTACACATTACAGTTATGGGAAACCAGAACTACCAGAATGCAGCCCTTTACTAAAGGCATTTCTAAGTACAGTATTGCCTTCTTAAAACAGAGGTTAATTGCAGATGAACACTTCGATATGTCCAAACAGCGTACAGCATTGATGCAGGACAGTGGGCTGAGCCTTGCACAGGAGAAATCTGCATGGCTCCGCCCGTCTTGATGCACTGCATTGTGTTGTTTTTTTTTTTTTTTAATTCCTTAAGACCTAACATTACTTTCTGTTTTCAGAAATTAAAACTGCTGTTGTTTTTATGTCATCTTTAGGCTGACTGTTTATTATGTAGAACCCAACCCCCCCCCCCCCCCCCCCCCCCAAGCATTCTGGGAGACTAGATATGTTTTCTACTAGCTTTAGATTTCTCAGGAAATGAACATTCCACTGAGATCATCTGCCAGTACTTAAGATAAATTTCAGAATGCAAATTGGGTAGTGGAAAGATTTTATAATAGGCAAACACTGACTAAATAGTTCATAAATGAATATTGTAAAAACAATATAAGCAATTTTATTAATTTTGTTATGTTGATTACAAATTCTCCACAATGTATTAATTCAATTCAAAAAGTTAAGCTCATATATAATGTAGGTTCATTACACACTGAGTGATGTATTTCAGGTGTTTATTTATTTTCTTGTTGCTGATTACAGGCTACAAGAAAATAAAACCCTAAATTCAATATCTCCCAAATTTGAAGACTGTGAAAAAGTTCAATATTGCAAACTACGGCTGGAGTTAGTGCTTCAAGAGGCACCACACACAGATGAATCCAGGACATGGGCTACAAATGTTGCACTGCTTGTATCAAGTCACTCCTCAATCAGAGACCCCATCACAAGCGTCTTACCTGGGCTAAGGAGAAAGAAGACTGACTTTGGACTTGATAAAACGTAGTGGATCAACACCAGAAGATAACATGGCTTCCCAAATCATCATTGACTGGAAACATTACACCAGACCTCATGCAGCTTGGATTCTGTGCCTGTCCACTCTTCCTCCAGACTCTGGGACATTGATTTCCAAATAAAATGCTAAATTTACTTGGATCTGTAACGAGAACTTTGGACCACTGAGCAGCAGTCGTAAGTTCTCTTTTTTTTAGATGAAAGTAAATTTGGCATTTTATTTGGAAATCAATGTCCCAGTCTGGAGGAAGAGTGGACAGGCACAGAATCCAAGTTGCACAAGATCCAGCGTGAGGTTTCCAGCCAGTGATGATTTGGGGAGCTACGTCATCTGCTGGTGTTGGTCCACTATGCGTTATCAAGTCCAAAGTCAGCGAAGCCATCTACCAGGAAATTTTAGAGCACTTCACGCTTTCCCTCTGCCGACAAGCTTTATGAAAATGCTGATATAATTTTCCAGCAAGACTTGGCACCTTCCCACAATGCCAAAAGCACCAATTACTGGTTTAATGACCATGGTATCACTGTGCCCAATTGACCAGCAAAGTTGCCTAACCTGAATCCCATATAGTATCTATTGTGTATTGTCAGGAGGAAGATGAGAGACAGCAGACCCAAAAATGCAGACAAGCTGAAGGCTGCTATCAAAGCATCCTGTGCTTCTGTAACGGAAGCAGGAAATTTGGACTCCAAAGCATAGGTGCTAATGCAAAATATCAACTATTGGGTGGCAAAAGCAGAATTTGGGTGCCTGATAAATAGCAGGCTCCGGGCCCGTCCAACTAAAATTCTTCTTTTTGAGAATTATCATTTTGAAATAAGTTTTGAGAGTTACCATTTTGTAAATTATCGTTTTTATTTTTATTTTTATCACTTTGAAATTTGTTTTGAGAATTATTGTTTCATAAATTATCGTTTTGAAATGTATTGTCTTAAAAAATTGCAATTTTCTTTACATTATTTGCGGTGGAGGGAGGGGGTTTTAAGGTCTGGCTTCAGAAAGGGGGGTCTTAGGGTTAGGCGTAAGGAAGGTGGGTTTTAGGGTTAGGCACTACCAGGGGGGTCTTAGGGTTAGGCACCACAGGGAGGGGTCTTAGTGTTAGGCCACACCAGGGGGGCTTAGTGTAAGCCACCACCAGGGGGTTAGGGTTAGGCACCATCAGGGGGACTTAAGCTGGCCATACACTAGGCCGATTACCCGCCGATCGACAGCAGATTCAATCACTGGAATCGAATCTGCTGTCACATCGTTGACGCTAAATTTCGATCTATTTCGTCCTGAAATAGATCGATCCCGTCGATCGCTCCGTGCGGGAAATTACCGTCGATCGCCCGCGGGTAGGGAGCGCATCGCTAGCGGCGTACGATTGACGCAGGTATACATTACCTGAAGCATCTTCTTCACATCACCTCCCGGCTCCCGGTGTAACATCAGATAGTGCAGCCCGGAGCTTCCTAACTGAGTATCACGCATGCTCAGTGGGAAGTTAGATATTATTTTGCTGAAATATCTCTGCTTCCGCACCACGTACATTCCCAAAATTTTCAGGGTAGGAAGGGGACCCCCCATGTAGCTCTGTGCTGAATTGCAGCCCCCGAGCCCCGCTGATTCCCGAGACTGATTACAGGATACCTGTCTAGGGAACTAGCCGGGCTCGGGGGCTGCAATTCGGCACATAGCTAGATCGGGGGCACCTCTCCCTACCCTGCAAATTTCGGGAGTGTACGTGCTGCGGAAGCGGAGATATTTAGCACGTTTTATGTGGCAGCACAATTAAATGGGACGCAGGCTCCTACTGCGCATGCGGGGCTGCACAACGTGCGGGCTGCACTAGCTGACACTACACCGGCTGGCATCTTCTCCGCATCACGGCTTCCGGCGGCATCCGTGTATAGCTTCCTGTGTCACTGCAGTGACAGCGGAAGTACAAATAGAGGGTGCTCTATTTGAACTTCCGCTGTCACTGGAGTGACAGAAAGTTATACGCGGATGCCGGATGTCGTGATGCAGAAGGTGATGCGGAGAAGATGCCAGCCGGGAGGTGATGCAAAGAAGATGCCCGGGACCAGGCTTCAGGTAATGTATGTGGGGGAGGGGGGGACAGGCGACAGCGGCAGCTCAACAGATGGTGAATCGGTTTCAGGCTGAAATCGATTCGCAATCTGTTTGCAGTAAAGGCAGTAAAGGCAGCCATACGATCCCTCTCTGATCAGTTTCGATCAGAGAGGGATCTATCTGTTGGTCGAATCTGATGGCAAATCGACCAGTGTATGGCTACCTTATGCTAGGCATACACCTAGCCAATTATGCGCCGGATCGAGCCGCTGGCTCGATGCCGGCGCATTCCCGCTGGTCCGCGCAGATCGATCGTCCCCGCCGGCGCTGCTTATCACCTGTTCGATTCCCCACTATTGTCCGCCAGCGGGGATCGAGTGGGAAATCTATCCGGCAGGTCATCGGACCTATCGGATATTATCAATCGAGCCATCAGCGGCTCGATTGATAAGGGCTGAAAATGCTGTGTATGCCCGGCATTAGGGTTGGGCACCACCAGGGGGTTAGGCAACGGTAGAGGTAGGGTTCTGTGTGAGTGTAGGGTTAGGTTTAGTTGTAGTAAAATATCAGTAATATTCATGACTGTCTTGCTATGCTCATTATGACTGTAAATATTTCTTTGTTTTCATTGTTAAAGACGATATTTTGCAATTTTGGCTTCACCACACACCCTTTTTAATGGGCGCCCTTATTTAATTTATGCTTTCATAACACTTCAGCAGTGCCTGAGACATTGAAGCAGTAATTCATGCAAAAGGAGCCCGGACAAATATTAAGTGCATATATGAGCCTACTTTTCAGTAAAACAACATTTCTGTATTAAAAATGATTTTTAATGGTCTACTTGTCTGAGACACTGAATTTGGAGTTTTTACTGCCTGTAGGTCATAATCAGCAAAATGAAAAGAACTCTTGAAATATGTCACTCTGTGTGCAATAGTCCTACCATATATGGTATATGAGTTTCATTTCTTGAATTAAATAACCGAAATTTATTGAGATGCACTAGTAAACACACAAAACTGCATGAACTAGAAAGAGATAGTACAGTTAAATGATTGTGGCAATATAGAACAGGAAGTATTTGTAGGAGATATGAAGTGACCGCTATTGAAATTCTGCACCAAGGTCCAGTGGTTTT
The DNA here is from genome assembly GCF_040937935.1 of Hyperolius riggenbachi. NCBI lineage: Eukaryota > Metazoa > Chordata > Amphibia > Anura > Hyperoliidae > Hyperolius > Hyperolius riggenbachi. Next base: position 237,291,609 of record NC_090654.1, on the reverse strand, counting down.
TAGTTACGCCTTCAAGCAGCAGGTCCCATATTATGTCTGTTTGCAAGACTTAGTCAAGCATAACAAGTGTCAGTTAGACACACCAATAATTAAAGTAAAGCCATTACCCATTCATGTACCAAAATGGCAGACAGTTTGTAGTGTAGGTACATTGAGCCTTCCCTACAGAGAGGTTTAGTCATTTCATAAGTGGCAGCATCCCCAATACTCAGGATTCTCCATCAATTATTTCCAGAGAAAAGGGCCAAGGCGCTACAGCCTCCATATATTCTACAATACCCAATCGCGGGTTATCACACCTCCAGAAATCAGGTTACTTACATTGTGTTTGTGGCAGAAGTTGACAGCTTGTAATGTTTGCCAGACTATTTTCTTGACGAGGTGCTCTGGTACTCTGAAAAACAGAGGATATTGAGGTGAGTCTTTAAAGCGAGATTGTCACTATAAAAATCAAATTTCAACACCAACTGGTCTGAGTGTATTAAGTGATAAAGATGCTAATCCTGCATTCAAAACTTTTTTGCTATTATGGTTAGTAGTTATCACATACCATAGGAGCACTGGTCCTTTAATTACTACTGCCAAACAGTTGCATGCTGGGGGATCTTTTTATCTATACTATATTTATCCTTTTCCCTTTATTTTCCCCTCCTTCTAATAAGGACATAAAACAGTGCACTTCCTAGTATAGACCTCAGTGGGAGTGTCTGAAGACTCTGGGAGGAGGGCGGGTAACGAATACAAAATTAGCAAGAGGAGAAAAAAAGAGTGAGGGAGGAATTGATGTCAGGATTAGCTTCCTTCACAGGTAACCAATATGGAAACTGTCTAGAATAGGATTCTCTACTTTTCCTTTATAAAATTAACAGGAATCATAACGTGGACAGTGCAATACATCTGTTATGTAAGTAGAACTAGTATTTATCTACTTATATATATGTGTTTTTTATTTCTAGGTTAGCATGGGTGTCGCTTGTTCTTCAATACAAATTAGACTTGCTCAGCCGCTTGTTGGGTAAAAAAACACAGCCTGCGGCATCACAGCACAGCAGTGTACATGGAAAGTAATGCCACAGCTTTCAGTACATTACCATAAAGAGAAAAGCATTGGTGCCTGAAGTGAAGCTTTAAATCAGAATTATAGTCTGGCATAATGTACAGTAAAACTTTTCCCTTCTCATGATTCCCCATATAGTTGCCCTAACTTCTTTTGCCCCAAAGTAATGTCATCTGTAAAAATCACAAATCCCCCCAGCTCAGAGTTCAGCAGTGCTGGGAGCTGTGATTGGATAGACAGCAATGATGAACAAACCACAATACCTACAGTAGTGGAGAATTTAACTTATAAGCTTAGAGCAAAGTGAAGCAGTCCATTAAACTTTTCAGTAATGTTTGCATCACATAACTGTTTGTCCTTGGAAGTTTCGATGAAATGGCTACTCTGATGAAGCAGTTGGTAAATTTTGCCTACAGTTCCTCTTTTAAGCACATGCATTCTTTATTTCCTGTTTATACAGTTTTTTGGGTTTTTACATCTGCAGATGCTCAGGTCAGACACCATCAAATATGTCACTATAGCAAAATAAAGACCACATTATATTACAATTTTTCATGCTGCTTTTCACAGTTTATATAGGTTGTACAAATTAATTCCACTGCTTTTCACAAATGTATTCTACCACTTTCCAAATCATAAATTACAATGGGCCGACATTGCTTGAATAATGAACATTAAGGCCTGAACGACTTTGTGTGCACTGACTGTGGACGATAAAGTTTAGTGCATCAGGCTCAATATCAGGACACAAAATAAAAGTAAAGTAAGTAAAGTTTAGGGAATCAAAAAGAAAAAAAAACACTACAGCCCACTGAAACCTGACAAAGAGGGGATACAACATTCTCATATAACTCTGATATTAACCGTTTCCTGACCCCCAGCCACTTAATGGATTGTGCTGCCACAGAGACAGACAAAGGGATGAACAGAGATGAATTTCTACACAGGATGGACAGTCCATTCACCAGAGCCTAAATAAAGACTCCCAATACTACTAAGCTCTTATCACCATAACAAACACAGCAGGCTCTGTTCCAAATGTAACCCCTTCCATGCTGGTAGGTAAACAGCTTACGGTACTTTACTGTGTCTTACAGAAAAAAATCACCAGCTGGGTACACATGGTACAATTTTCCGTCAAATCGACAGATCTATTAGATAATTTTCGACTGGTCCGACCAATTTTGGGTACTTCCCGCAAAATCGATCGGGAAAAACTTGGACATCTACACACAATGAAAATTCTTATCAGATCACTGGTCGATCTCATGGAAAAATGTACCGTGTGTATGAGGCTTAAGAGCCCAAAATTCAACTTAATGTTAATTGGTTAAAACAGTATTAATGGTCAGAGAACTATATCATTATTATTTAGTTATTTAGTATTTATATAGCGCTCACATCTTCTGCAGCGCTATACAGAGTATATTGGGCCTGATTCACAAAGCGGTGATAACTCAGTTATCACGCCTAACAGACTTTAGGCGTGATAACCTTTGCACCTCTGAGTTAGCACCGCTTTGTGCTCTTTATCACGAGCAAAATCCCGCGCAAAGTTTTAGGGTTTAATGGGCGCATCGTGCGCACTGCACCGTGCGCCGCGCGATTGCGCGCGCAAAACTTTGCGCGCAGGAATTTCGCGCGAGTTTCATTTTATCACACCTAAACTGAGTTTAGGCGTGATAAAGGGCTTTTCACAGGCGTGCAAACACTTTGCACCGCTTTGTGAATCAGGCCCATTATGTTGTCATTAAGGCCCGGTTCACACTTGCGGTGGCCCTCCGGAATCGCCGTGCCGGAGCCGCACCGCCTGCAGAACGGACGGAACGGACGCACGGCATAGCAATTAAAGCCTATGCGTCCGTTCACATGCGTCCGTTCTGCAGAACCGGAGCCGGACCGGATCCGGGCCGGATCCGGACTCCGGCCTCCGTTCCAACATGCGCTATTTTTTCATCCGGCCCCTCCGGCAGCCGTATCCGGGGCGGAGCCGGACTGCACCATCCGGCCAATACAAACAAATGGGAACCGGAGGCCGCACAACACACTGGCTGAGAAATCCGGATCTTCTACCCCACTTCCTATGCGGATTTTTGCGGCGATATTGGCTGGGGACACATGAGCAAGCATTTTGGAGTGGAGCAGCACGAGCTGGAGGTGTTGGCAGGATGTTGGCAGCATGTCGGAGGTGGAGGTGAGTGCTAAACAGCAGAGGGCCTGATTCCACAGGTCCCCCTTCTGCTGACCTCCCAGACCCCAACATTTTTTTTTTTTTTACGTATATTTTGCCAAACGGATCCGGATCGCATCCTGATTGCCACCTGATGCAACCTGACCGGATCCGGATCGGATCCGGATCAGAACCGTACGGTTCCGATCCGGATCCGGTCAGGTCATCCAGTCCGTTTGGCAAACAACCGCTAATGTGAACCGGGCCTAACTGTCCCTCAGAGGGGCTCACAATCTAATCCCTGCCATAGTCATATGTCTATATTTGTATCTTGTAATGTGTGTGTCGTAGTCTAGGGCCAATTTAGGGGGAAGCCAATTAACTTATCTGTATGTTTTTGTTAAGTGGGAGGAAACCGCAGTGTCCAATCGATCAATTTGTGCTATTGCTCAAACGCTACCATAAATTTACACCAGGGAGTCAACTAATCAGCACCCGGGCCCTGAGAAGGAGCAGGGGAACATATGTAAAATCAAGAACGACTTGACAAAGGCCTATGTGCCAAAACGTTGTGCATTTATACTGTGATACAATAAAAATTTGGGCTTTTATACCGTAGTCCTTAAATCCAGGTCGAGACCTGGTCGTTCTTGATTTTAGGAAACCACACTGCCTGGAGGAAAAACATATACTGGGAGAACGTACAAACACTGTGCAGATGGTGCCCTGGCTGGGATGAGAACTAGGGACCCAGCACTGCAAGGTGAGCATGCTAACCACTATACCACCATGCTGGCCAGTTGCATAGCACACAATACAGCAGCTTTTGACAGGAGGGCAACGAGGGTAACAATGCTCTCGGCCGAGGTGATCTGGCACTCTGGATCGCTGTGCGACATTGGAGCGGCTGTACACACTCTAGATTATTATCAGAAACAGTCCCGACAGTCAGATTTACAGTGAGGACAAATGAAAAGAAAGGAGGAAATGTTACCATAGACATATAAGATACCAGCCTCCACCTGTCCAACGTATCTGCATGTTACCAAACAGAAACTGACCACAGAGTAAAGTAAGAAGGAAAGTAATCATGTAGGGTGAGAAACCTAATAATTATTGTTTCCTTCCTTGATAAGCAATGCCGTTGTTAGCCACTTGCTGCTCCCTCTCTTCTAGAGCACAAATAAAGCCGCTTGGCTGGACCAGGCAATCCTGTTTGTTATGCTGTCATGATATGTCATATCCTGAGGATGGTTGGATCATGGCTGGACATTCAACCACCCCTGCATATTTGTGCTAGCTTAAAGGAAACCCGAGGTAAACCTAAAGACAAAAAATGAGATGCTTATCTTTGAAGATGGAAGCCTCTGGATGCTCCAGACCTCAGAGGCTTCCTGTGTCCTCCTCGAGACCACCGTGGCTGTCCAGGACCCTTTTAAAGTCTCCAAACTCCTCTTTATGCACAAACATAGCCATAAGGCACCCACACAGTCATGCCTGTGCAGTAGCACGGAGACGCTCAGTGATCCGCCTACTGCATAGGCACAGCCGTACTCGCACCAGCGCAGTTCAGCTGCACTCGTGCATGGAGAAGAGTGCTGCCATGTAACATATCTGGGCGATTTGCATATTCAGCAGTGATTCATTGTAGGACACCTCATATGGTCATTCCAACCTGAATAATCGCAAATGCTTTCTATTTGTAGAAGGCATATTTCTGTTTTGCATAGCATTTTAGTAAGACAGCTTTTAGGTCCTTTTTAGCCCCTTACACACTCCTAGGAGTTGTGATTCACCATGAGCTTGCTGGGTAATCTGTAACTCTAATTGTTTCCTTGTACAGGTATTTGAGTTTAATTATGTTTTTTTTTTTTTTTTATTTACCGGTACCACTTTCATATCTGATTTTACTGTGTCATTATTATTATGTGTTAATTTGACTAAATTCACTACAGTGGCTTTTTAAATACCATTAAAGGAGCGTACACATGCCATACTTTTTCAAACGGCGGGTCCGTCAGACCCTCCCGCGGGGGGTGGGGAGGGGTTGTTCTGAGGTCAGTTGCACGTGAGTACAACCTGTCGGCAGACTGATAAAACTGTTTTTGACTGATCCGCTCGGTGAGTACAAGTTGTCAGCAGACTGATAAGACTGTTTTTGACTGATCTGCCGAGCGCTGGAAAAAGTATGGCGTGTGTACGCGCCTTAAAAAGCAATCCAGCCAAACAAAAAGTTAACTGTACTCATGTCTAAAAGTACAGTTATCCTTTAAAGCTTTCCTTGTAAGGTCTGTACCCATCGCACGATTTTCCCCACGATTTTTCTGACACCTTTTTTAAGCAACGAGCGATTGTTTCTGTGATCTCACGACGTGGGTACAGGCGTGCGATCACGCAAATGACGTTACAGATTGGATCTTTAAGATCCTTGATAACTTTGTGCAAAGTACTACAATCGCTTGACTTTCCGGTGTTCTGTGACGTCACGTGTACCCATTGGCCAGAAGATAGATCGTGGAACGCTTTTTGTCAGGGGGATGTCGCTGGATCCATCTTCCTCCGTCGGGTGGTGAGTATTTCACTTGATGCTGGGCATACACGGCTCGTTTTTGCCGCTAGATTCTCCCGTTTGATCGTTTCGCCGCTCCATTCTGCAGTCGATTCTCTTATCTTCCGCTCGTTTTTCTTATCTTTTTCCATTCATTGCTATCACTAATCGAGCGGCGGAATGATCGAGCGGGAGATCGGACATGTCGGAAATTATCTATCGAGCCATCTAAATGGCTCAAAAACAAAACGTGTATTCCCAGCATTAGACTTAAGGCTCAGAAAACCTAGGCCTGTATCAGGCATTATCTTATACACAGAAAATGACACCTATCTGATGATCCCACACAACGCCTGTGCCAACGCTCCATAATGCCGATTTCATCTGACAGCTGAACACTATTTATATACGGGGAGAGGGAGTGTTGCAATTGTTTAATATGCTGAGGTCAGAGGCTGTAAATTTCTACTGAATTTCACTGCTATATTGCTTTGTTTGTTTTGGCGACTGTTTCTGCACAATTAAGATTAGCGCAGCTTGCTTAGGAAAGTAACAAGCACTTAACCTGCACTTAGCTGGTAACCGTGTCTGCTTGCTACATGGCTTTCCTGGCCTGGCCCTTTTAATGAGCGTCGCAAGAGATTTCAATGTCACTGAATCATGTAATCTTACAAGAATAGCTGGGCCTGGAGATAATCTTTTATGTGCAGAATGATTAGCATGTGTTGTGGATGACATGTAATTAGGCAGCTTTGAGTAGTGGTTGTTTTACAGCCTGTTAAGGCTTGGATACATAGAGACAGAGATATCACCACAGGCTGATAATAGGCCACCTATAGATATGGGATAGTAGTAAACCAGATTACAAACACATGAGAGTCAATTCATAAAAGGGTGGGCTGAAAAAAAAATCTGGTCGGGAAAATACTGCATTCGGTATTTTAGACTTTTGTGTGCTATTTTGTGTGCTATTTCATAAAATTTTTCACAGTGCGGTAGAAGTCCCGAAATCCCTTTAGATGTACATGTCTTGTTGTACTGCCTCTGCTTGCTCTGAATCTGTTTATTAGTCTTTCTTAACATTCTATTTAAATGCCACAGCTTAGAAGAACTTCAAGAAACTTTACACATACCATGCTTAGGTAATTTTCCTCACTAGCTCCTATGCATCTTCAAACAGGAACCCAAGAGGTTAAACCGCTGAAGATATTCAGGGGAAGCCCGTTTTGTTCTGATTGCTCTGCTGCTGCCTGGGGGTTTAAAAAAGCTTGTCCCACCTGAGAGGCTGCAGGTCCTATCAGATTCCATCATCCAGACTTGCAGGAGAACAGGGGCTGTTTCTATTGTCTCCCTGCTCCTGTCAGTCACAGCTCTTATTGCTTCTGCTTGTGAGTCACGGCTCCCAGCACAGTCTCCTCACACAGACTCTGCACTCTTTTCACCACTTCAAAGCAGACTGTATAGTTTCGTGGCTTTACCGCAAGTTGTAGGCTTGAATTTACATTTACTGACATTTGTTGAGGTATTTACCACACAAGTTGGTAATTTACCTCACTGCTCGATAATTTCAGCTTTTCATGCGGTAACAGCCTGTATGAATTGACATCTTCCTAAGTGCTCGGTAAAGTCAGCTGTTTTCTGCATTAGCGAATGCGGTAATGCTTTATGAATCGAGCCCATGGTCCGCTGTCTGCATGTTAGAATGTACTGCTCTTTAAGGCCTCATTTACACAGAAAGCTAAAGGTGCGTACCTTACACCTTTGACTTATGTCGTCCGTTGAGGATCGGGACCCAATCCCCTCAAGGTGACACGATAAGCTGGCAGTACAGACACGTGTCAGTTATGTAGCTGACAATGCATTTTGTTGCTATGCTCGAGGGGAGGCGAGGGACGATGGAGCAAGTGTGCAGCAGGCTGGGGAGCAGTATGAACAATGAAATTGGCCGTTGGTCAGTTGAGCTGATCCACCTGGCAGATCACTCGTGGGTTGGGGGCTGCCGTACACATGCTTGATTATCGGCTGAAGCAGTGGCCAATATCGGCAGTTTTCTTACTACTCTTGGTCCTCTTTCACTCTCATTGAACATAGATGGTCCAACATCCGATGTCACAATCTGTATACCAGCCAGATTCTGTATACCAGATTCAGTTAAACAAGAAGATCGGGGGAAGCGCCCATACACATACAATCGCTGTGCTCCTTGAACAATAAACTGCCACCACATCTCATGTCAGTGAGATGAACTGCTACTGTCTAACTAATTAATACAAAAGCAAAAGTTATGCAAAACGAACCTAGTTTCTAAGCAACAATATAATCTCTATTTGGTACCATCTCTTTTAGGCCTCGTTCAGACTATACGCGCTGCCGTCCGCATTTTGGCAGCGCGTATAGTGTGCGACACGCAAGAACGGTAGAAGGGCATAGACAGCCCTTCTACCGTTCCCATCATATGCGCTGCGTGGCAGCACGATTGCGCTATCGCGTACTGCACGCATTTTTGTGAATCGCAGCGCAGATTCCATTCATTGTAATGAATGGGATCTGCAGCGCAGCGCATAGGAGTGCAGATGGCGTGCGATTGGACGCGTTGCGTTCCGATCGCACAGCCATCTGCGCTAAATGATGTGAACGAGGCCTAAACAATTTTAGATAATTTATTTACAAAGTAAAAAGAGTGCATTACAAGATTATTATAGAAAAATGTTATATCTCAGAAAACAGCGTGATGTAGCAATCAGTTAAAAAAAAAAAGGAATCAAGAAGAAAATAATTAAAATTGACATGTCTGCGATGCACAGTATAAAGCCAGAACCTATTCAGTAAGGTATCCTTGGGCTAGACTCCTTAACACTGCTAGTGCCTACTGAGCGCGCCCTAGTGGCTGCAGCTCAAGCTCCTTGAGTCTGCCAGGAGAAAAGCACAATTTAAATGTTATTTGTCCTGTCTTGTCTACTGCAGTCATCAATCACATACTGAGCCAGTCTACAACCCCCCCCCCCCCCTCCACCCAGGGCCGGTTCAAGTAACAATTTGGCCCTAGGGCAAAATTAACCTGGGGGCCCCCCAACAGACACCCCCGACCAAAAAGCGTCATTAGAGGCCCTTTGTTGCAGCCAAATTTCCCTCCTGGGCCCCTGAGCTGGCTGCTGACCCTCCCCCAATCACCGTCCAACTTAACAGACTCTGCAGAGTCCCTGGGGAGCAACAGTTAAGATGGGGAGGGACACCTTGGGGGCCCCTACAGGCTCTGGGGCCCTGAGCAATTGCCCATTTTTTCCTATGGTAGCTCCGGCCCTGCCTCCACCCCTCCCCCCTAAAACAGGTCCAACTTTTAAAAGGCATTTGTTAGAAATTATCTTCTTAATCAAACCTAACGTCCAATCTACTAGAAATGCCATACAGTGTACGCCTGACAAAAACCACAAGAATAGCATGTAAACCTGACACAGGAAGCTGCATGTGATTTTAGATCTTTGTTTTTAATAATCCTCATTGTTTGTGACCAGCATGGATTAAGTGGCACTCCCGCACTTCTTATCGTGTTCATTTATAACACTGATACTGTATGTCAACACTATAGGTAGGCTGCTATTTACAGAAGCCTCAATTAATCAGACGCAGGCAAGTCCTTTATCCAATACACAAGCTGCTGCAGTGATTTATCAGATATTGCCATAGCACCAAGTTACTGTGCCGGGACTCAGGCCAATAAATTAAATGAAGTATGGCTTGGACAATGCAGAAAGCAAACAGCGATCAGTGACATCCAGGTCTTTGCGAATGCCGGTTACGTAACCAGGGGCGGGTAGTGAAGAGGACAGTCTGCTACAAAGAAGTTTACCCAGAGAATGAGGCAGTCTGCCACTGTTATGGGGCACCATTACAGAAGACTAGCATTTGAGCAGGGTTACTAAATGACCACAAATGTACAAAATTAATTTAAAAAATGGTAAATGTAGAAAAAAATTGTTTTTTTTAGCTTCCAAATATAATTCACTGCTTGGCTACTGCTATGTAGCTAGTTCTGCTTTCGGAGAGGGAAGAGGATGAGTTGGAGCGTCTTGTTGTGAGGACAACTACAACCTGATGATAGCGTTAGGTATTTAGTGATCTGACCCAGTGAATCAATAACAATGTCATCAGCAGTGTTGTGGGCCACCTAGAGTGGACTATTGTCCGAGGTGATCACGAACAATTTTCTCAGAGTACTGCTATTTCTTCTTAGCTTAGCACAGCCAAAGAAAGCCAGTTAGTTTTGGATATGGGAGAAAGCTGGAGCACCTGTAGGAAACCCACACAAGCAAAATTCCATGCAGATATCTGTCCAGGCAACCAGGCTCTCCACTGCTGAATGGTATTAGCAATAACAACTATCAATAACATTTGCTGTGTTTACATCACACGCTTGGGAAAGGAGTGCAGCGCTGGAAAAGCGCTGGTAAATTGTCGACACACATATAATGCTCACAATGACCTTATTTTGATCCTGGAAGGTCATGTCAGGTGACCAATCCCACCCCAGCCTCCAGGTCAGATAGAAAGAGGAAAGGATTATGGAACTGGCTCACAGTTTAGTGACATAGCGTGCCATTAGTCACTGACCTGTTAGGCTAAGGTCAAGAAGGCATTAGGATATTGTCAAGAAAGAGGATATAGCCAAACTGAATACTAGAAGCAAAGTCACTGCCAGGATTTGTTACCTGTTCCCACAAAATATGAAGCAGGTTTAACCCCTAACTTCCAGGGCTGTGGAGTCGGAGTCGTGGAGTCGGAGTCGTGCAATTTTGGGTGCCTGGAGTCGGAGTCGGGAAAAAATGCACCGACTCCGACTCCTAATGAATTTGTAACTGTAATTAAAATAGAAAATATGATAAAATGTTCTATTTCTCAGATAATAGTCATTAAAAATAATGTATATATACAGTATATATACAGTAATAGCTGTGCTTAGTCCACAAAAATGAAACAAACCAATCAAAATGAGTTACTTGTGCTGCTTCAATAAAGCAGTCCCCGTATTTTTAAGGTCAGATATACACATCTGATTGTGACTGTATATATGATGTGTACACAGGAATCTCTTATATATACTAAATAACATCTATGCTGTAAGAATAAAGCCTGATGTGTAGCTGTATCACTAACAGAGATGGTCAATGAGATGGAAATAATTCTGCACTAATGCTGATTTATGCAAATGTATGCACTCCCTTTGCTGATGAAATCAAATAATTTGATATGTTGTTAAAATTTGGTTTGGTGACTACAAATTAAAGGGTACCTGAGACGGATGAAAAGTAAAGTTTTATACATACCTGGGGCTTCCTCCAGCCCCCTTCAGGCTAATCAGTCCCTCGCTGTCCTCCACCACCCGGATCTTCTGCTATGAGTCCTGGTAATTCAGCCAGTCAGCGCTGTCCGGACGTATGCCGCTCCCACAGCCAGGAACATTCTGCACCTGCGCAATAGTGCTGCACAGGTGTAGTATGCTCCTGGCGGTGGAGTGTGTGCATGCGCACTACGCCCGACTGGCTCAAGTACCTGGACTCATAGCAGAAGATCCAGGTGGTGGAGGAGGACAACGAGGGACTGATTATCCTGAAGGCGGCTGGAGGAAGCCCCAGGTATGTATAAAACTTTAATTTCATCTGTCTCAGGTTTACTTTGTTACACAGTAGTACTATACTCTACATATGCACTCCCTACAGAGCTGCAGGGAATCCACTGAGAATGCTGTGCACATTGAACACAGAGGTGTTGTCTGTCACCCATAAACCTTGTTCAGATTGTGCATGAAGAATGTGTAATAGAGGAAGAATCTCCTCATTCCCCTGCAGAGTACCTGCACATCACTCTTACATGTACCCACAGTTACATTGCCTAGGGCCTGATAGATGTTCTTTGTTCCGGTCTGTACCTTTTACAAGTACTCTTACCAAGGACTAGTTTTAGTCTAAAGGGAATAAATATAGTAGTCTACATACTGTATCCTTCTCACTTCAGTTGTCTTGTAAAATTCCTAAGCGTTGGCAGTTAAGAGCCGAATTTCATGTTACATACTTTTAATCAACAAAATTGTAATATGCAAATTAGAGGAGTCGGAGTCGAGGAGTCGGAGTTGGTGGAATCCTAAACTGAGGAGTCGGAGTCGGTGGATTTTTGGACCGACTCCACAGCCCTGCTAACTTCTGTTCCCAGAGCATGGTGCTTAGGGGTAATATTTGACTCCTTTCTCTCATGTATTCCTCACATTCACTCCCTAACATGCTCCTGTCATCTCCAACTCAAAAACATATCCCTTTTCTTACTCAAGACACAACTAAAATGTAAATACATGCTCTTATAATATCTCCCCTGGACTTTTGTAACATACTAGGTTGTGGACTACCAACTAACAGACTGGCACCGCTCCAATCTGTACTGAACTCGGCTGCTCTTCTCTCTGCCATGCTCTTCATTGGCTACCAATTAACCAGAGGATTCAGTTAAAACTCTTAACACTAACCCACAAATCTTTCCACAATCTCTCTCACTCTCTCAATCTCCCCTGTACATCTTCTCACTAGTTTCCAGATACCAACCCAATCGCAATCTCAGATCTGCACATGACCTTATTTTGTCCTTCTCTAGAATCACCTCCTCACACTGACATATACAAGATTTTGCACGTGCTTTACCCCTTCTCTGGAATGCCCTTCCACAACACCCGTCACTTTCCAACTTTTAATATTTTTAAACATGCCCTCTAAACTTACTTTTTCCGACAAGCATACCTTAGGCTACTCCCCCTTTGACCTGAGGTCAAGTTGCACTCCTACTAGATATCCTAAAAACATACTGCCTCTAAGTTTATTTATTGCATACTACCCCACCTCTTGTCCTCCTCCCCCCATTCCTTTACATTGTAAGCTTGCAAAGGCAGGGCTCTCTCCCCCTTTTGTGTCTTGGAATGTGTTCATATATTATACATCTTATTCACCATGTTATTTTTATTACTGGTATCACCAATTCTGTGTTTTGTATCAATTCTGTATTTTGTACCAATTCTATGTTTTGTATATTGGTGTATACCATTGTCTGTATTAGTATTTACCCCATGTTTGTTTCTTACTTTGTACAGCGCCACGGAATATGTTGGTGTTTTACAAATCAATAATAATAATAACCTGCTATAAAACTGACCCAGGTAAAGATTCTTCTTCTTCAGTTACCAATAAAAAAAAGACAAAAAACAAAACAATGGAAATGGTATGATCAACATTAGACTCCTGATTTTTTCAGAACCAAGTTGCAGAGTCATGCAGGAATGTGGCAGCAACTTGCAGTCCAGCTCTCAGGACCTCTCTGGAATGAACCATTTCTGGCTCAATTCCAGGGGGTTTTAGTCCAAACCAACCGTCATCATCGGTGTAAACAACTGCATGTGCAACAATAGCCAAGGGGGTTAAGTCGAGCTGGAACAATCTCTCCAAAGCAGAGCTGACTGGACCTCCAGGTTCCAGTATGACTATAACTTGATTTTTAAAGTGGCACTATGGCTGAAAAATTGTAAAATTTAAAATATGTGCAAACATATACAAATAAGAAGTACATTTTTTTTCCAGAGTAAAATGAGCCATAAATTACTTTTCGCCTATGTTGCTGTCACTTACAGTAGGTAGTATGACATATGACAGAAGTGACAGGTTTTGGACTAGTCCATCTCTTCATGGGGGATTCTCAGGGATTTATTTATTTTCAAAAGCAGTTAGTGAATGGCAGTTGCTCTGTCCAACTGCCCAAAAAATGTGTAGCAGGGAAGCTGGCCAGCATCATTGTTTAAATCCTTTTTAGGGAATATCTTTATAAAGAAAAAAAGCCTTGCTAAGAATCCCCTATGAAGAGATGGACTAGTTCATAACCTGTTGCTTCTGTCAAATTGCTACTACCTACTGTAAGTAACATCAAAGACTACAGAAGAATGGAAGACGCCCCAGGGAAGTAAAAGACAATTTTTTTATATTCAATAGTTTTTACTGAATTTTTACAATAACAAAACAAATACAAAACAGTGTAATAAGAAAAGAGATGGTCTAGTTCCCAAGGAGAGGAACATAATAAAATAATCATGATTCTTCAATAAACAGCACATGACATCCAATCAAGAATGTTTAGTAGAGGTATATAGTAGTTATATTAATTTCCAATACTTTCCTTCTCAAGGAAAATATGAACTTCTAGGGGTTCAGAGAAATAGCAATAAAAGAAAAAGTTGTATGTCAGTACACCATAATAACATATATGTGAACTTTAATCTATATTCAAAAAGAAAAAGAAAAAAATAGCTGGGTAAGTCTGAGTATGGGTTAAAACATGACTCTGAATTAACAATACTCGGGAAAAGACAACTTTTTTTTCCCCCGCCTCAGGAGACAAGCTTAAAAATAGGATGGTGCAAGTTAGGCTTGCAGAAAGAGGTTGGGTTTAGGATAGGTTAAGGAGTTAGGTTAAAGATGAAACATTTTAGGGTATCACAGTCTGAAGCATCACTGCAATATTCCACAGGAAAGTAACCTGGTTTTGGGCTAAGGGAGCATTCACACTATATGCATTAAGATATATTATAACATACGTTATAATCACACAGCAACCATTCCATAATGGGACCACTCACATCGGCATGCTGCCACAGTGGTGTATCAAGTTCCATCATATAACGTAAGCCCAGCTGTGCACTACCAGACAAGATGGACCTTATGCCCACATTACAAATGAACGACAAGGCAGTGTGCGTTGCAACACATGCATTACCAGGAGACGCTAATTTTTAAATCTGTTGTGATGATTCGCATGAACACTGCAACGGATTCAATAGGAAGTTACCCTAATGGCACCAAAACTACATGTTCACTCTTCTGGTGGTAGTTGGATAGTGTACTGGTTAAAGAGACTCTGAAGCCAGTTTAAAAATGGCTTTTTCCCTTTTATTCATGTGAGGCATGTTAAAACACCGCTATCCCGCGACAGAACGAGGGGTCTTAACCCCCAAATCCCCTGGGGCACACTCGGGGAGCGCATCCCGTAGAGGCAGAGCTTTCAGCAGCAGCTCTGCCTCTACACGCGTGGATCGCCACCTCTCCCCCGCCCCTCTCAGTCTTCCTTCACTGAGAGGGGCGGGGGAGAGGCGGAGATCCGCGGCTGATTGACGCGCATTGAGGCAGAGCTGCAGCCCAAAAGCTCTGCCTCCATGAGCAGCAAAATCCACGACCAAGAAAGTTGTGGATTTTGCACAGGGGATTTGGGGGGTAAAGACCCCTCGTTCTGCCGCGGGATATCGGCATTTTAACAGGGGCAAACATGCCTCAAGTAAATAAAAGGGAAAAGCCATTTTTATACTGGCTTCAGTGTTTCTTTAAGGGCTCTGCCTCTGACACAGGAGACCAGGGTTTAAATCTCGGTTCTTGCTGTTCAGTAAGCCAGCCAGTTCAGTAAGCCAACACTGCTACTGTCTACTGAGCGCGTCCTAGTGGCTGTAGCTCGGTTGCTTTGAGTCCACAGGAGAAATGCACAATATAAATGTTCTGTGTCTTGTCATACACATATCATTATTTACAGTTTTCCTGTTAGTTAATTAAAAAAAAAAGTTCTACTAAGTCGCTTACCCTCGGGTATGTCGGTCCAGTTCATGGAGGACAGTGTGGTCACAATATTCAAACACTAAATGTAATTTTCTTTTTCTTCTGAACACTTCCAGCAGATTAACAAGGTTGGGATGCTTCAGTTGCTGTAAAACAATTATAGTTTAGTAAAGTAAAATGAATGTTGTGGATGATTCAATAAAAGTCATCAATACATTGAAGCATGCTTAATTCACAAACCCCAATATCTGAGCAACATTCGAACATAAACTGAGGTTGATTCAGTAGCACAGCTGTATGTGCAGATGGCATGTGCAATTTTGCGCAAACGTTAGAGCATGAGGAACAATAGCACTGTCACGTAAAACTGAAATTATTATCTTGTGAATTTAAGAACGCCTCTTTTTTGTAAGTTGTAATTTATAAAGGAAAAGCAACAATTCAATTGCAGTATGTTTCCGGTCAAAGAAAAAGGTCCATACAGGGCCGGGTTTAGGCCAAGGCCAGGGCTTAGGGCACCACAAGAGGAAGGGCACCAAAGCAGCAGGCTAAACTGGTGCAGCATTTGCAAGCTTGCAAATGCTGCAATGCAGGGAGATCAGGTGAGCACCTGCGGTACTCTGCTGCTAGCCAGGGGTGCAGCTAAGGTTTTTGTGGCCCCAAGCGGACTGCAGCCCACAACCTGCGTCGCGCGAAGCACGCTGCGCTGAAAAATGGGTGTGTTCATTGCGCGGGAAAGTGGGCGTGACATGACATGTGGGTGGAGCCAGGGTGTGGCCATGACATGTGGGTGGAGCCAACTGCATGATGCTTACATGTCAATATGGACCAAAAAAAAAAAAAAAAACATTTCAATGTAGAAAGCGGTAGACTTAATCCCCCCCCCCCCCCCCCCAAAAAAAGAAAAAAAAATAATACATAAGTAGGACATTAGACTATGGTAGGGATTAGATGGGGAGCTCCTCTGAGAGCAGTCAGTGACATGGCTATGTACTTTGTAAAGTGCTGCACAAGAGGTCACGGCGGTAGTAATGCACTAGCACAGAACGATGTGATATGCAGGAGCAAACACGGCCAAGCATGCACAACAGAGCACACAGCCAGCCCGGTACACCAGCCCCAAGCCTGATCACAGCCAACAGTATAGGTGCCAAGGTACGTCAGTGCGGCGCGTAGCGCGCCGCTGCAAAAAATGGGCATGGTCATGACTTCATTTGAGCGGGGCTAACATAGGTAACGCATAACAGTGAGGCGGCAGGCCAGAGTTTCCTCCCACAACAGTTAGGCAAAGTTACTCTAAGGATGGGTACACACTGAGATTTTCTGGTCGATTTACTGTCAGATGGATTATTTCCAACATGTTCGATTTGCTTTCCGATCGTTTTCCGAGCATTTTCCGATCGATTTCATATTAAAGTGCACGGAAATCGATCGGAAAATGCTCGGAAAACAATCGAAAAGCAAATCGGACATGTTGGAAATAATCCATCTGACAGTAAATCGACCAGAAAATCTCATAGTGTGTACCCAGCATAAGGCTCCCTGCACACTGCAAATCCGATTTGCGTTTCCAATTTTCCCTGAATGCTAGCAACAGAATAACGCAGAAAAAACAGCATGCAGTAACGATTAAAAATCGGAATCACATGCAGTGTGCAGGGAGCCTAAGAGTAATTAGACATTCCACAAACTATAAGGAAGCAGTGTTTCTGCCATGATGTGGTGAGAAAGAAGATTTGCATCATGGATGCGCAGATGATAAATCAGCAGAAACTGCTATTTATTAGCATACCATTTAGTAATCATGAGATGACAAAAGAATGTCAAATGCTGCAACAATGATCCCAAAGCAGCAAATGTAGCCAACTATGACCATCAAGTAATAAATGCAGCAACCATTACCTCTGACATATAAACTGCAACAACCGTTACCTCCGACACATCAAATGCAAGAACCATTACCTCTGACACATGATATGCAACAACCAGGGCTGTGGAGTCGGTACAAAAATCTTCCGAATCAGACTCCTCAGTTTATGAAACCACGACTCCCGACTCCAACTCTGACTCCGGGTACCCAAAATGGCTTTGACTTCTCGACTCCGACTCCTTAGTCTAATACTTAACAGGGCTGTGGATTTTGTACAAAAATCATCCGACTCCTGACTCCGACTCCTCAGTTTATGAAATCAACGACTCCAACTCCGGGTGCCCAAAATTGCCCCGACTCCTCGACTCCGACTCCATAGCCCTGGCAACAACCCCTACTTCTCACACATGATATGCAAAAACCTTACTTCCGACACATGATAAGCAACAACTATTACCTCCAATACATGAAATGCAAGAACCATTACATCTGAAACATGATATGCAACAACCCCAACTTCCGACAAATGAATGCAGCAAATGATTTTAACACATGGAATACAGCAAACTTTACTTTTGACATATGAAATGCATCAAATCGGAAATTAGGCAAATGTTTCCTCCCACACGTTAAAATTCAGTAAGCATTATCCACCCACACATGAAAAATACACATATAAAAATGCAGCAAATGTTACCTTAGACATAATTTAATTAAATGTTCTGGCCCACTGGGTGCTGGCGGGATGGAGCTGCTGAGTAGGGTGGGATAGTGAAACTGGATGCAGCTGAGAGGGCGACACTGGGCGGAAGGAGGGTGACATTGCCTGGAAGGGGAGGAGGATGACACTAGTTGGGGAGGAGGATGACACTAGTTGGGGAGGAGGATGACACTAGGTGGGGAGGAGGATAACGCTGGGTGGGGAGAGGGTGACACTGACTGGGTTGGGAGGTGGGTGATACTAATGGGGTGTGGAGGAGGGAGACAGACACTAAGTGGGGAGGAGTGTAATAGGTAGGTGTCCCAGTAAAGGTAGCTAGGCGTAAATAGGCGCCCCCATAGGTAGCTAGGCGTAGGTAGGTGCCCCTATAGGTAGCTAGGCGTAGGTAGGTGCCCCCATAGGCAGCTAGGCGTAGGTAGGTGCCCATAGGTAGCTAGGCGTCAGTAGGTGCCTCCTGTAGGTAGCTAGGCATAGGTAGGTGCCCCCATAGGTAGTTAGGTGTAGCTAGGTGCCCCTATAGGTAGCTAGGTGTGGCTAGGTGCCCCTATAGGTAGCTAGGCATAGGTAGGTTCCCCCATAGGTAGGTAGGTGCCCCATAGGTAGGTGCTCCATAGGCAGCTAGGCGTAGGTAGGTGCCCCATAGGTAGCTAGGCATCGGTAGGTGCCCCCTGTAGATAGCTAGGCATAGGGAGGTGCCCCATAGGTAGCTAGGCGTAGGTAGGTTCCCCCATAGGTAGGTAGGTACCCCATAGGTAGCTAGGCATAGGTAGGTGCCCCCTGTAGGTAGCTAGGCGTAGGTAGGTGCTCCATAGGTAGGTAGGAGTCCCAGTATAGGTAGCTAGGTGCCACTATAGGTAGCTAGGCGTAGGTAGGTGCCCCATAGGTAGCTAGGTGTAGGTAGGTGCCCCATAGGTAGCTAGGTGTAGGTAGGTGGGTCCCCTATAGTTAGCTCGGCATAGTTAGGTGCCCCATAGGTAGCTAGGCATAGCTAGGTGCCCCTATAGGTAGCTAGGCGTAGGTAGGTGCCCCCATAGGCAGCTAGGCGTAGGTAGGTGCCCCATTGGTAGCTAGGCGTCAGTAGGTGCCCCCTGTAGGTAGCTAGGCATAGGTAGGTGTCCCCATAGGTAGCTAGGTGTAGCTAGGTGCCCCATAGGTAGCTAGGTGTAGCTAGGTGCCCCTATAGGTAGCTAGGCATAGGTAGGTTCCCCCATAGGAAGGTAGGTGCCCCATAGGTAGGTGCTCCATAGGCAGCTAGGCGTAGGTAGGTTCCCCCATAGGTAGGTAGGTGCCCCATAGGTAGCTAGGCATAGGTAGGTGCCCCCTGTAGGTAGCTAGGCATAGTTAGGTGCTCCATAGGTAGGTAGGAGTCCCAGTATAGGTAGCTAGGTGCCACTATAGGTAGCTAGGCGTAGATAGGTGCTCCATAGGTAGCTAGGTGTAGGTAGGTGCCCCATAGGTAGCTAGGTGTAGGTAGGTGCCCCATAGGTAGCTAGGCATAGCTAGGTGCCCCTATAGGTAGCTAGGTGCCCCCATAGGTAGATAGCTAGGCATAAGTAGGTGCCCCCATAGATAGCGAGCGGGCAGGGAGCAGGGGTAGAAGGCAGACAGGCGGGCAAGGAGAGTGGTGGCTTTGCCGGGGCCCGGGAGTCATGCACCATTTGTACTTCCGGTTCCTGCAGTCCATGTGGAACGCAGAACCGGAAGTATGCGGCGCATACACCCGGCTTCAGGGAGGGTGGGCAGAGCAGTGGGCGGGGGCGGAACTAAAGCGGCCAAGCAGCCGCTCTATTGGTGGGTGGGCAGGGACAGAGCCTTCCCCTCGCCGGAGTCTGCCCGCCCCCTGAGCCCGAGTACCAAGCAGCTGCTGCGGCAGGACGGTGACGGTGTGACGTCATAACGACGTCACGGAGACTCCGAGGCCCCTAAAAACATGAGGCCCCAAGCAGCCGCTTGGTCTGCTTGGTGCCTGGCGGCGCCCCTGCTGCTAGCTAACTGTGCAGCGGCCACCTTGCTCTCTGTGCGGCTATGGACTTGGGCAGCATTGGAGATGGAAAAGAAGAGGAAACTTCTGCACTGGAGACGAGCAGAGAAATGAGTGACACTGATAGCTGCTGCGGTGTGAAGGCGAGCTGGCTACCTATACTGAAAGGGGGGTGGGGGTAGGAGGGATTAAGGGAGTCATCTGGCTACCTATACTGGAGGGAAAGGAGGGCAGGGTCATCTGGCTACGTATACTGGGGGGAGGTCATCTGACTACCTATACTGGAGGGGAGGGGGCATACGGCTACCTATACTGGAGGGAAAGGAGGGAGGGGTCATCTGGCTACCTATACGGGGGGGGGGGGTCATCTGACTTCCTATACTGGAGGGGAGGGGGCATACGGCTACCTATACTGGAGGGAAAGGAGGGAGGGGTCATCTGGCTACCTATACGGGGGGGGGGGTCATCTGACTACCTATACTGGAGGGAAGGGGGCATTTGGCTACCTATACTGGAGGGAAGGGGGGGGGGGGGGGTCATCTCGCTACCTACACTGAGGGGGGCGGCTGGTGACAGTGGCCTAGGGCGGTAAAGAGTACAAATTCGGCCCTGGGTCCATACAGCTAAAAGTGTGGCCATGTTTACATCAAACCATTTAGGCTTTGAAACAAGGCTCAGTTTTATGCTTTTTTCCACAGTGTGAAAGTGCATTACCATGGACTGCCCAAGTTAGTCAGTAGGTTCATTGACATCACGGGCATTCTCATATTTGCGTTTTTTGTTTTTTTTTGCAACTGATGTCTTGCAGTATTTTTCCTTCCAGGTGCTTTTTCCCATTTGAGTGTATTTAATGTAACAACATACATCTTTGTAAAATGAATACATCTCTCACATTTTTCTAAATATTTTATTCTACCGTCTATCTTTTCATGGGACAACACACTTAACTGTTTTCGTGCGCGTTTTCTGCACAGACAAACTGAGAACTCATGTTAATCAATGTGTTAGTTCACACTTACTTTGTTGTTCGCGCGCAGAAAAAAAAACCTTACATTCTGCATGATGACTCTGCACATTTTGGCAGTTTTCTCTATCATTTACATCAGCTGCTGTGAAAAAATGTGCGCAGTTTCCTGCATGGAAACACACTTGGTGTGCAGAAAAAGTATGCAGAGAAAGGCGCGCGGAAAACTGAAAGTCAAGTGTGTTCCCTGCCTGAAGAGATGACACTTTGATACAATGTAACGTAGTCAGTGCACAGGTTGTATAGTAGTGAAAATCTGCTGTCCCATCAAAATAACTCAACACAGCCATTAATGTCTAAACCAATGGCAACAAGAGTGAATATACCCCTAGGTGAAGAATAATTCAGGGCTGTGGAGTCGGTACAAAAATCCACTGACTCCGACTCCTCAGGTTAGGATTCCTCCGTCTCCAACTTCTCTAGTTTGCATATTACAATTTTGATGATTGAAAGTATGTAACATGAAATGCATCTCTTAAAGTGAACCTCCGGACTGAAAATTGACTCAGCAGCACTGAAATGGCTTGGTGTTTCTTTAACAGTTTCACAGCATCAGAACTTTGTTTCTCTTATACAAGCCTCATTTTTAGCTGCACAGAAGAAAACTGCCCGGGCTTTTTTCCCCTGATGCTGTGCAAAGCATGATGGGATTTCTGATTTTGTTGTTCTCGTTCTGCTGTTTTGGTGCATTTTTTTTTTTTTTTTTTTTTTTTTTTTACATTTTGAATTTGACATTTGAAGCCTAGCGTGTGCAGCTGGGAGGGGTCATCAGGACACAGGACAGTTGGAACTGTGTCTCCTGCTCCTTGTCACCTCCTTTCAACCAAAAAGATGGCTGCCCCCATGACAAAGATGGCAGCCCCCATGAATCACAAACATTTGCCTGTTCTTTTAAAACAGGGTGGGTAAGAGATTATATTACCTATCTATTCTAATTAACATAACTAATGTAACTTGATGACAATATGTTTGTTTAGGCTGAAGTTCCCCTTTAACTGCCAACGCTTAGGAATTTTAAAAGACAACTGAAGTGAGAGGGATATGGAGGCTGCCATATTTATTCCCTTTTAAATAATACCAGTTACCTGGCTAGCCGGCTCATCTTCTGCCTCTAATACTTTTAGTCATAGACTAAAACTAGTCTTTGGTAAGAGTACTTGTAAAAGGTACAGGCCGGAACAAAGAACAACTATCAACGCCTAGGCAATATAACTGTGGGTACATGTAAGAGTGATGTGCAGGTACTCTGCAGGGGAATGAGGAGATTCTTCCTCTATTACACATTCTTCATGCACAATCTGAACCAGGTTTATGGGTGACAGACAACACCTCTGTGTTCAATGTGCACAGCATTCTCAGTGGATTCCCTGCAGCTCTGTGGGGAGTGCATATGTAGAGTATAGTACTACTGTGTAACAAAATAAACCTGAGACAGATGAAATTAAAGTTTTATACATACCTGGGGCTTCCTCCAGCCCCCTTCAGGCTAATCAGTCCCTTGCTGTCCTCCTCTGCCACCTGGATCTTCTGCTATGAGTCCAGGTACTTGAGCCAGTCGGGCATAGTGCGCATGCACACACTCTGCCGCTGGGAGCGAACTACACCTGTGCAGCACTATTGCGCAGGTGCAGAATGTTCCTGCCTGTGGGAGCGGCACGTGGCCGGACTGCGCTGACTGGCTGAGGAGGACAGCGAGGGACTGATTGGCCTGAAGGGTTCTGGAGGAAGCCCCAGGTATGTATAAAACTTTTCCTTTCATCCGTCTCAGGTACCCTTTAATTCGTAGTCACCACACCAAATTTTAACAACATATCAAATTATTTGACTTCATGAGCAAAGGGAGTGCATACATTTGCATAAACCAGCATAAATGCAGAATTATTTCTATCTTATTGACCATCTCTATTAGTGACACAGCTACACATTATATATATATATATATATATATATATATATATATATATATATATATATATATATATATATATATACATATATATATATACATATATATATATATATATATATATATATATATATATATATATATATATATATATATATATATATATATATATATATATATATATATGATTCCTGTGTACACATCATATATAAAATCACAATCAGATATGTATATCTGACTTTAAAAATACAGGGACTGCTTTATTGAAGCAGCACAAGTAACTATTGCTCGATTGGTTTATTTCATTTTTGTGGACTAAGCACAGCTATTACTGTGTATATATATTATTTATGATGACTACTATCTGAGATATAGAACATTTTATCATATATTCTATTTTAATTACAGTTTAAATTCATTAGGAGTCGGAGTCCGTGCATTTTTTCCCGACTCAGGCTCCAGGTACCCAAAAATTGCTCTGATTCCACAACTGTGACTCTGACTCCACAGCCCTGGAATAATTCCAGGGTCATGTTACTTATTAGTTTTACAAAGTCTCAGGTGTGGATGAGGAGCAGATGAGTTAAATTTGGTGTTATCACTCTTAGGCTCAACACACACCATACAATCTTGGTTGTTCAATCTTACCACTTTCATGTAGTATAAGAGCTTATCCAATCAATCATTAAAGGTATTATCAATCTGTTGGCCCTTATACTACATAGATTTGGTAAATCTGTACAACCAAGATTGCATGGTGTGTGTTGAGCTTTACACTCTATCATACTGGTCACGGGAACTTCAACATGGCACCTCATGGTAGCGAACTCTCTAAGGAGCTTAAAAAAAGAATTGTTGCTGTACATAAAGATGGCCTAGGCTATAAGAGGATTGCCAACACCCTAAAACTTAGCTGCAGCACAGTGGCCAAGACCATACAGTGGTATAACAGGACAGGTTCCACTCAAGACAGGTCTCAACCTGGTCGATCAAAGAAGTGCATGTGCTCAGCGTCTTAACCAGAGGAACCATTTCACTTTAATGTGTATAAAAAAACATTGCACTTACATGCCAAAGATGTAATAAAGAGCTATGAGGTTTTTTTTTTATACAAGCTATCCCCCGGTTTGGTGGCCTAGGTAGGGTCTGCTCACTCATCTGGGATCCTAGTGACATTCTGGTCACCATGTGCATAGCCCTCCTCAGGTGCACTTGATGAGTCAATAGACAAAACTAGTTGGGTGGATCCTGGAAGAATCGTATCTGTGGTGGACGGAGAGCTGAGTGTGCAGTTGCTAGAATATCACCAGGGAACCAGAGGAGCAAGCAAAGCCTGTCTGGGCCACCAAAACAGAGAACCCATATAAAAAACTCAGAGCTTTTTTGTACATATTTGGCATGTATGAGCAATGGTTTTTTATACATATCAAAGTGAATTTTGTTTTATGCATATTAAAGTAAAAATGGTTTTACTCTATGAATGGAGCTTTACTGATGCTGAGAGTTTATGATATTGCCAACCCTTGTTTTGGATCGTGTGAGCGCAATTTTTTTAATCTACTTTCCAAGGTGAAGGGACCATATGTCCTGCTGCATTCTATTACGATTTGATATTACTTTTCTACATGTACCATAGCGGCCTGGACTCTACAGGCAGTCCCCCACTTATTAACAGCTTAAAGGAATACTATCGATACCCAAGTGTTCTAAAATGACTATGTACAAATAATGTCTAAGTAGCTGTGTAAACATTTTCCTACTTTTCATGTAAAATATCAGAGGCAAAAGCTGTAATTTATTGAGGGTAGGATTTAGCAATATTGGGACAAATCAATTGCAGAAGGGGTGTCTGCTTCAATGCACAGCCAGAGTTGCATATCAGACTACAGAAAGCAAATATCAAACATATCAAACTCTGAAAGCAAAAACAATATGAAAAAGCTGTGACAATTCGTTACATTTCCTCTGCTTTCTTCAGACACTTCAGTCAGAAACAGAGCTCCCAACAGCTGCAGCTCCTGAGTCCTGTCTCTCTCTGTCACACACAGAGCTACACATAGAGTTAACTGATCAAGTGTGAGGGGAATTTCCCCTCTCCTCATGGCTCTGTCAGCCGTCAGTTTAGGCGTCAGTAAACTTTGAATGTATTTTGCTAACAGTAAACAAAGAAGTTGCTACTAAAATGTATACACCAGTACTTAGCAGCACTTCCCAAACAATTCCTGTGTCAATTGAAAAAAATATGTGAATCGATAGTATTCCTTTAAAGCGGAATATAACCCTGCATTTCAACTTTGCTCTAAAACATTATTTACAGTATATTATATGCAACCAGCATTTTTTTTTTTACTAAACCAGCATTGGAAGGGTTACACAGGGCTTTAAAGTCCCTAGAGATTTCTGCAGACGCATCCGAACTTCAGTTAGATACTTTTTGTTTACAAATATGTATCTTTTAAGTGTTTATTGTGACTCATCTCTCTCACTGAGAAGGAGCTTGGAGGACAGCCAAAGAGTGTGTAACTGTTTATCAATAGATACATCTAACTAAATAGAATGTAACTATCTGAACGTCTGCACGGAACTTAAAACCTCTGTGTTTAACCCTTTCAATGCTGGTCTAGTAAAAAAAAAATGCTTTTTGCATATAATATGCTATAAATAATGTTTTAGAGCAAAGTTGAAATGCAGGGTTATATTCCGCTTTAAGTTACGGAAGACTGTTTGTAAGTTGAATTTGTTTGTAAGTTGAGTCCTGTGTTAAACATAGTACAGAACATGGATGAATGATTTACTTTCGGACAGCTTTGGATTTGTACATCTCACTAATATTATAAATGCGAAAGTTTGGATGTTTGTTACTCAATCACGCAACAATGGCTGAACGGATTTGAATGACATTTGGCACACACGTAGTACATTACTTGGAATAACATATAGGATACTTTTTATCCCCATAACCAAAAAGTGGGTGGAGTCGAGACAAATACAAATTTCACTGGGAAAATGTAAACTGCAGCCATTCTTACACTGTTAATGGTAGGGTTCTCAAACTTTACACAGTTGGTCACTGAGTGACTGGGATTAATATTCAGAAAAGTGGGTGGAGTCTACAAAAGCCAATCAAAATTCTCCTATTGATTTTACAGGGGAATATTTAATTGCTGCCATTCTTGCACTGTTAATGGAACAAGCCTCAAACCTGGTACAGTTGGTCATTGGGTGACTGGGGTTCAAATTCAAAAAAGGGGGTGGAGCCACAGTCAAACATATTTGTTTCATTTCAATGAAAATTACTGATGCCAAAGAGCGCAAAGCTCACAAACTAGGTCATTGAGTATTTGTGTGTTATTCTGGGCACACACGGTACGTTTTTGTACCGCTCGATCAAGCCGCTGATGGCTCGATTGATAATATCCGACACGTCCGATCACCCGTCGGATCGATTCCCGGCTTGATACCACGGGCAGAACAATAGAATAGAACGGAAAAGAAGATAAGAAGTGCCCGCGGGGAGGAGCGGGAATCGATCCAGGCGCACGCGGGGAGGAGCGGGGACGCGCTGGAGTCGATCCGGCTCGATTCAGCGGTACAAACGTACCGTCTATTCCCAGCATTAGGGTTAGAAAAAGTGGGCGGAGCCAGCACCAGTCAAATACATACCCAGGCAATGTTTTGGTTGTTTTCAATGTGCTGTTTTCAATGTGCTTTTAAAGTATTTTAAACTACTTATAACAGTGTATATAATACTGCGACATTTAACAACAAAAATGTGTCATAAACAAACAGAATTGCATATTTTGTTCATGAAGACAACTTTGTATCACTGAAACATTGTAACTCGAGTCATTTGCAAATTGGGGACCGTCTGTATTTACTTTGATTTTTTGTATAAACTTGTAACGATTTGTGTCAGCAAAGAACAGAATTCAGATTATTAGGTGATCTGCAGTATCACCTATAATGCAGATATATACCTGATTATATGGTGATTTGCAGAATCACCTATAATACTGGTATATAAGAAGCTGATGTGACAACAAATAGCAAAGAGTGATTGGTGCAACAGTAGTACTGATAGCTTTGGCAATACCTCACCAGAGGAGCTGATGGGTACTAACAGTACAGTGCCCCTGACCAGAGTCAAGGGCCCTCTGGTGAGAGTAGAGGAGTCAGACAGTTCGGGTTCAGCAACAGACAGACAGAGGCAGTACAAAATCAGGAGGCAGAGACAGAAAGGTTTAAACAAGCAGAGTCGGCAGCAAGATCAGATGAGGTACAAAGTCACTGAGCAGAAGAGTAGTCAGAACGAGCCAGAGTCATGCACAAATAACAACACAGTTATGTAAATCTTTAAGGCTATCAAACAATTCCTATCTAGTGTGAAATCCCCGGTTTCCTCCCAGATCAAAGCACACCGGAACTATCTAAGGGTCTGAGCGCTAACACAGAGTATTCGCAACAGCAGACAAGTTGCGAGTGATTCAGCTAGGCTTTTGAAGCAGAGGAGGCCCTTCAGGCATGCCCCCCCTCCTATCAACCAATGAGGAGCGGCGAGCATCTCCTCTGACGTCAGCCGACCGGCCGGTCAGCTGACGCGCCTCCTCCCCGCATAAAGGTCCTGTCTGTGCGCGCACGCGCACGCGACAAAGCAACCCTATGTGCAACTGACAGACCTGTCCTCGGCGTGCTAGCCGCCTGAGGCACGGATACATTGCTAAACAGGGAGCTGGAAGCAGCCGCGGTGGTAGCGCTGTTCACACGGCTGCCTCTCCAGCGTTTGTTACAAAACTATAGCTAAGGCTTTTTTTTTGGAGTTGGGCGTATATTTAGAGCATACTCAAAAATCCTGAAAAATTAGGCTATGTCTCATTTTCAGAGAAGATCTTATTTTTGGAGAAAAAGGGTACTACTGAAACAAGGGGCACTACAGCGAAAAACTGTAAAATTTGTGCAAACATATACAAATAAAATGTACATTTTGTCCAGAGTAAAATGAGCCATAAATTACTTTTCTCCTATGTTGCTGTCACTTACAGAAGGTAGTACAAATCTGACAGAAGTGACAGTTTTTGGACTAGGGGATTCTCAGGGATATATTGGTTTTTAAAAGCCCTTAGTGAATGGCAGTTGCTCTGTCCAACTGCCAAAAAACTGTGTAGGAAGCAGGGAAGCTGGCCAGCATCATTGTTTAAATCCTTTTTAGGGAATAACTTTATAAAGAATAAAAGCCTTGCTGAGAATCCCGTATGAAAAGTTGGACTAGTCCAAAACCTGTCACTTCTGTCAGATTTCTACTACCTACTGTAAGTGACCTACTGTAATTTATGGCTCATTTTACTCTGGGAAAAATTTACTTCTTATTTGTTTATGTTTGCACATAATTTAAATTGTACAGTTTTTCACTGTAGTGCCCCTTTTAAAATTGTTTCAATTCTTTTTAAAGAAGGAGGCGAAATGACTAAAAAAAGTTAATCACCTGCCTCATCTTTTAAGGCACAGAGGACGCCATCCGCGCCCTCCGTGCCGATCCGCCGGGTCCCCCCGCTCATTAGCCCCCCGGGCCGGCTGCCGACCCCACGGGCCGGGTCGGGCTCTCTTGCCTCTCGTAAAATGGCCGCTTCCTCTGGCCGCGGCTGCGCAGTCCGCCTGGCCACGAGTGCGGCTGCGCAGCTCTAGGGCCAACCCCCCCCCCCCCCCCCGATCCACGCTACGTAGCGTCATTTAGTCATTTCGCCTCGTAAGTCCTTTAAGGCAATAATACAAATTCTGCAACATCAAAAGGTTCAGAAAAATAATATGACGTACACAACTGTGAGACTATATTGCTAGGATGCACCTTTGAAAGCAAGTCTTAGTTTCAAGTTCAACTATAAAGAGAAGACTTAGATATGCAGGTTTGACAGGTCAGATTAAAGAAAAATTGGGATGCCATGAAATACAGTCAATGGACTAGTGAAAACTGGAAGAAGGTGTTATGGATTGATGAATTAAAATTTGACATTTTTAATTTTCATGTGAAATATTTTAACACCATCGAGTAGATGAAAGGATGGTTCCTTGGTGTGATGTTCTATAACTGCTGAATCAAGGGTCAGTGAGGTGGGCAGAGTGAGACGCACCCTGGTCCCGTAACTTGCCTAGGATGCAGACTGTTGACTCTCAAAAACTTGACTACTGATGCTATTTGTGGCTTTGAGTCTGCCAGACCTATTCCTGTCAGAGGTTTCTCATGAGGTTCCTTATGAGGGTCTGTCTCTCTTACATTGTTATTTGCCTTTTTCTTGCCATTTTTATAACAGACTACATTTTGCAGTACAATAATGTTCAAATAACGATCACAAGTACAGTAGATTTTCTGTTATCCGGCACCGTCAGGGATCGACTGATGCCAGGTAATTGTGCTTTTTGGTTGCCTGAGACCTAGCTAATACAGTACTAAACCCCACTCTATATACATACCATAAACTTTGTATTAACGGTTAAAATACAGTAATTAAAATGATATTAACCTTGGGGGAGCCTTGGAAGCCAAAGCCCACAAACAGCCTAAGAAGTTGTCTTTACCCACTGTGATTTCTGCCTGTGATTTGTGCTGGTTGAGACTGCTGGTTAGCCGAATAACTGGGACTCTACTGTATATGGAACCAGTGTGTTTTGCAATACTATTTCTATGCAGACAGAGAGGTTTGTAAGTAAACAGAAAAAGTTGGGACTACATAGAAATTGGTAGCAATGACTTTCAATGCTTGGTTAAAGGACAACTGAAGTGATAGGTATATGCAGGCTGCCATATTTATTTCATTTTAAGCAATATCAGTTGCCTAGCTGTCCTGCTGATCCTCTGCCTCTAACACTTTTAGCCATAGGCCCTGAACAATAGACCAGCAGGGCTGCCAGGCAACTGGTATTGTTTAAAAGGAAAAAACCATGGCAGCCTCCATATTCTTCTAACTACAGTTGTCCTTTGATCTCCATTGCTGCAGAACCGTTGTAAGTTGCTAACTCATTTCTTTCTTGTTCCCTGCAAAAGGATATTTTGTATAGTTTTGAAATGCACATTATTATTTTCGGTTTTGGGAAGCCTTATGGATTTGGTTTTTTTAACCTCTGGCAATTCACTACGTACGCCTGTACCATTTCAAGCTATTTATTGAACTTGAACTGAATTGAATCTCAATAAAAAAACACTGGAAAAATTGGGGTGTTCTACAACTTTTGACCGGTGGTGTATCTGTAGTAGGAAGAAGGCAACAATGCTTGCAGTGTTTTTTGATCTGAACTATGATGCGGGGATGCTGGGAACAAGTGCAACTCCAGTAATTGCACTTCTAAGGAACAACATTGAATAGTGGTGCCTATAAGCATGTCAAATCAAATCAAAGATAGTTTTATTGGCATGACCAAGATTCATACAGGCATTGCCAAAGCAATGGGAAATGGGGAACAGGGAAAGAGGTGAGGTAGCAGTACAGTGGGTTAGCAGTTCGTGGACATTTATGCACTTCTAAGTCTGTAGCATACTGTGACATATAGGGCTTGATTCACTAAACCAGGATAACTCAAATATCACACCTTATCAAAGATATCACACCTTATCAAAGTTAACACGCCTTATTAGAGTAGCATAGCAAGCACTACAAACCCGCAGGGGCTCAGGGCAGTGTTAGAAACTGTTCTAAATCACCTTGCTTCGACACCATCAGCTTCTTATAGTTGCATCTCACAGACAGTGAGATAACTTGACTCTCAACACAGCAAGCAGGAGATAGACTTTTCTCAGGCTTCTTCAATGTTTACGGAGTTTATTCAGGAAACAGAAATACAGATAGACACAGTTCATCATATCCTAGCCACGCCAATCTTCATGTTGCGTTACAAGCTTCTTGATTAGACTTCCTGCTGAAGTCAATCAGGTACCTTCTTTCTAACCTAAGTTACACTAGACTACCTATGTACAGCATACATTATATCAGATTACAGAAAGGAATGAACATACTTAGAGGTCCCAGTCAGCATTGCGAGCTAGTGTGCAAGTAAGAAGCAGAGTGAGCTCCCATAGCTCCCTCCGGCTTTAATACCGACTAGGAAAGAGTTAAATATGACATCATCTTCGCCATTCCCCTCGATCAGACTATTGGTGGACCCACTCGTGGTGTCATCATACACACCTACTCGATTAATATTCAATGCGGCTTCTGACATACATACAAGAATGTGGATATTTATAAAACATGGCTGATGTTTATTGTTCTAGTGGCGTACATGCCCAGGTCAGGGAGACCTGTGGCCTTGTCCATAGAACAGCTTCTTGGTATGTTCTAGTTCTGAAGGAACTGAAGATTTTCTCTCTAAGAGAAAATCCCCTTAAAGGGCAGGTCTGCTCCTCAAGCCTTTTTGACTGACTCAGTCCAAATAACTGAGGCCTACTTAAATTATAACAGGCAGGACGAGTGCCACTGCCAATTAGCAGGCATAAGTTCGTAGCGTTCGCCATGCTACTCTGGTAAGGTGTGTTAACTTTGATAAGATGCGATATCTTTGATAAGGTGTGATATCTTTTCATAAGGTGTGATATCTTTTCATAGGGTGTGATATCTTTTCATAAGGTGTGATATCTTTTCATAAGGTGTGATATCTTTTCATAAGGTGTGATATCTTTTCATAAGGTGTGATATTTGAGTTATCACGGTTTAGTGAATTAAGCCCATAGTGTGCAGTGATTGTCACTGTGGATTCCTCTTCTCCTAGCAGAATGCAGAATTTTATCTGATACTTTAATAAGTGAAAGTCTGGAAATTGTTACATCAATTTCTTAAAGGAGGTTTCCCAGATTGCAGTAGATTTGGGGCAGTGAAGCAGGAAGTGGTTTTCATCCTTGTGGGTCTTCTGCTCACAGTGTTGGCACAGTCTCTCCTCCCTGGGTTTGTATGTCTGTCTGTGTCTCCCAGGCTCAATTTCCAGGTTATGAGCACTCAGTCTCAGGATTTGCCTCTTGAGAGTTTTGGAGATATTCCAGGTATGGGGCCATTTTCTATTCTCTCTGTGCCTTTAAATATTGCTACTATTTATGCTATCTGCTTAAAAATGTTCTCTATTTTATTTAGGTTGTGTTTTAGATTGTACTTAGCTTCTTTTTTTTTTTGCCCAGTTTGCGCTAACTGCTCGCAGAAAGGAAGGAAGTCCAATGTCAAGGCAGGACATGTAATTTTTTATTCAGGTCACAGACACAGTTTTCCATTTAGACCGAAACAAAAGCAGAAGGCGGTGAAGGCCTGTCTTTCCCAGGGCTTGTAGGACACACAAACATAGTCCCTCCACATCTCCTCCAGGTATTGTTGGTTACAACCAGCGTTCACTAAATATTTGCTTTCTAGCAGTTCTGTACAGGGAGGATCAGAGCAGCTTAGCTACACAAACATGCTGGCAGATAGCACTTGGCATTCCGGAGGATCAATAAACACACGTTGTTACTATTTACTGTGCTCAGGGAAAACACTGCACAAGCAGGTCTCCACATGTTCTGCTAAGACTGATAAAAGTCACTGGCATTCCTGGCTGCCCCTTTTTGGAGAGGGACGGAGACACATAACCTGGGTTTACAAGCCATAGACTTGTCTCATAAACTCCAACTGACAGGAAGTCAGTCCACTCCCGGATTACCAGAACTGGCAGGGTTTTTTTTCTTCTTCTTTATCAGAAAACACTTTTCTCAAGAACAAAACTTTCTGTTTTTAACGAAGACCACATCCTGAACACATAAATGGCCAGCTAAGCCCAACTGAAACGGATCAGGTGATTTTGGCATACAGCCCATTGGCAACACCAGGCGTCACCATAGACTGCAATGTAAAATGTGGCTATGGTACACCGGGTGCTGTAGTTATTGAGAAGAAAATGTTTAACTGTGCACATCATACGGTGAATGCCATAAACAATACTGGGAGCTCAGACAAATGTTCGATGTACAACTTCCACCAAGATTGTCAAGCATAAAGGAATGGATGTCGACATACCAATTAAGATGCAGAAAGGTTTATTCAAACCAAGAACTCCAACGTATGTAAGGGAACACTGCAGATTCGGTCCAGATTCAGGCATAGTGGGAATAGGCCCTTAGTGTTAGCCCTAAGAAGTGGGGAAGGGGGGATAATATGTGGAGTAGGTAGTGGGGTTATTATTAGGGATGATTTACACTGATAGTAGAGTATCAGTAATAGTACATTACTGATATTCTAACCAGTGCTGGGCTGAGGCAGAAGCAAAAGAGGCTGCAGCCTCAGGGCACAGTGTGGGAAGGGGCGTACAACTCACTCAGCTATCATTTCCCTACTGTGTTTGAAGCAGAGAGAAATAAAAAAAAATGGTATAGAAGGCAGTGACTGCAAGCCATATAACTAGAGAATAAGGTGTTCGGGGGGTTGGGGAACCTGGGGCGCCTCTTATTCTAATAGCAATCAGTGTGTGACGGCTGGGGTGGGAGGGGTGGAGGGGCGCACTTTGGTGTCTCAGCCTTGGGTGCTGGAGGACCTTGTCCCGGCTCTGATTCTAACTATAGGCACCACCAGACATACAAATCAACAGACACCTGCTATATACTGTATGTACCCCTATTTAGAGGAGATACAGTCACTTCCTGTTCACAGTAATTGGTCAATACTTTATCTCCCTTCTGTAAACGATGAACTGATAAGGAAGCACTTCTCTGTGACTATACTGTATTTATTAGATGGAAGCCCAGTGTGACAAAATGATCAATATTTTGTTGATCAACCTAAGAAAGTGATGACTTTACCATCTTACACAAGTCATATTTCAGAAAAAATGTGAACACAGATCACACCACTAAATTTGCATCAATGAATGCATTGTAAAGCTATGCAATCATCCAATCATCATCCACATGTCCCTCCTGCCCACAGCGCTGAAAAAAGAGGGGGCACGCCAAGAAGGGGCTGTTCAATTCTCATTTGACAAGAGTGGACTAGTTCTTAAATAGCTGCTTAGCTGTTGTTGAGCTCTTCTGCTTAATAGAGAGGGGTGGGGAAGGACAGAACCTGCTGCAGCAAAAATAACTTAACAACAGTCAGTTGTAGTTGGTAAGTGAACTGATACAGTAGCTTGCTAAAAGACATAATGGGACACCTTAACAGACTCTAGTTTTCCATGTGAGATGATCACGAACAATTGTCTAGGGCCACAAAAAATCTAGTGTCTACCCTCACACTCCATTGGCGTTTTCTGTTCAGTGATTCCAGCCAGCAGTCTGTCCAGATACCTGTGATGGTCACGCACACCAGGCTCTGCCCAACTGCATTATGGTCCAGTGGACTGAAGAAGGCAAGGATGAGCAGGTGACACATTCTGTGGCTGAGAACAAAGCAGTTGGCTTACAAACATTCTAACAAAGCCAACTGCTACTCAATACGAGCTTTCAAGGATGTAGAAGAAGCCCGTACATGTTGCATTGTTGGCCAACATCATCATGAATAAATATTTTTGCTGCCAAAAGTCTAATAATGTCTGTACGAAATGTAAGGATTGCTTAACAGCTTCATTCAACAATCTGATTCACTATGGGGTGCCATATTGACATAATGTGTCATTATGGTGACTCTGGTTCTCTGCATATCAGTTGAGTACACTGTAGCATGTGCCATTTCTGACATCTTTTTGTAGAGCACACAAG
This sequence comes from Hyperolius riggenbachi, assembly GCF_040937935.1. Taxonomy (NCBI): domain Eukaryota; kingdom Metazoa; phylum Chordata; class Amphibia; order Anura; family Hyperoliidae; genus Hyperolius; species Hyperolius riggenbachi. The sequence goes on along the minus strand of NC_090654.1, from coordinate 237,257,020 downwards.
AACTCACAGATGATGGGTAACAGATGAAAAGGACACAAGCCATCAAATGTGTTGCTTTCCACGCCTCAGGTTTATAGACTATAGGTTTGGGGCCGTATAACATTATGCCAGGGAAAAAGAAGAAATTCTGTTCTAAAAAAAACCAAAACCTTGCATCCATGTATATATATTTAATTTTCCCAAGAGCCTGGGCTGATTATAGCCATTGAAATGTTAAGGTCCTCATAGCTATGACCAGCCACCAAAAATATGAGGGTGACGCCAAGACGTTCCTCTGCAGTGATTGCTCTATGAAGCCTTCTGACTTGCTTGCTACTTGTGGGAGCACTTTCTGAAGGAGAAATTAAAAATTTGTGTCCAATATCCAAAATTGCGATAGTCTTCTGTTTGGTTAACTCGAATATGTGTCACCATACATAGACCTCGATTCATCAAGACTTATCAAATCAATTACCGACAGCTCGGTAAAATACCGAACTCGATAAGTTGATTTCAGGTTTCATCAAAGTTACCGTATCTACAGCTGTTAGCGAGCATTCGGTAATCATTCGGTAATGATGCGATAAAAAGGAAGAAAGTGCAATTTATGAAAATGAAAGTGGACGTGGTTTAGCGTTAAATTTAGGATTAGTTATCTCCTTCATTGCTCTGTCGTTATTCCTGTCAGATCATTGCTGACAGAGAAGATGGAGCCATTTGAAGTGGTTATGTATTAGCTGATAGTGATTCAAAGGGGCAGAAGGGCAAGAATAAGGTCTAGAACCATATAAATTTGCCTTTTTACCCACAATTCCACGGGAGTCGTATGGCCTTGTGTTAAATTACCGATGTAAAATGGAAATATCGACACGTTACCGAATGGTTACCGCATTGTATCGATATTTTATCGAAGTCACACCGAATGTGGAAAAACCTTGATGTATACAACTAGAAATCAATAAACTTTGAATTCCGTAATTTAACGAACTGGAAAAAGTTATCGCAAAGACAATGATGAATTGTGGCCATAAGCCAATTCTTGTTCCATATTCTTCTCCTTCTGTGTTGTTTGGTCTGAAAAGCTTCTGCCAAATAAACTGCAACAACTAAGGTTTCTGCATCCCAGTCGATCAACGTCACAAGGGACATCTTCCTCTCTCCTTACCCAAAAGCAGAAAGAGAAAAAAATGGAGACCACCATGCACTATAAACAATAGGAGATAGAGGTGCAGGCACATGTGACATCATTTTCAATCGAAGTACAAAACCCTTTGCGTCAACCAACTAATAAATCAAAGGTACAACATGAATCGAAGGTTAAAACAGATCGATTTAAAAAAAAAAAAAAACTCAGTCAAATATCAAATGATAGTGTGCGGCCGTCACACCGACTCTTCATCAATCAATGCCACCATTTTCGATCGAAATTACACATCGATTGCTAAGTCAATGAAACCATTTTTCGGAAAATGTATGAGCACCTTTAGTCAGTTAAAGCTATCTCTTGCAAAACTTAACTGTTCCCTCTTTTACAATCTAATTATTGAAGAGCCTAGTTTGGTTATAATGGCAGTGGGTTATAAAAGCTGGGTTCCAAATCACCAAAATCTAAAAACCCATTACCTTTATACAATGACAACATTTGCATTCGATGAGTCCACTAATAGTTTTCAGAATGTGTGTTTCATGGTTTTCCCCATCAACACGTCCACTAATCCCCATGTCATCGCTGCTCTGTGGGCACCGGATTAGACCTGCATCATTTATAACAGACACTTGTATTTGATGTCAGTTAATTATGTGTACAGCCAATGCTGACACCAGCAGACAGGCCAGTAATCTTCCCTAATAAAGCTTGTCAAATGAAGACCTCTGCATGAATCCCCGATGTACTAATTAGTGATACAGAGACCTTCATTTACAGCTGAGCAGTGAAATGCCTTCTAATTGGATTGTGGAGGACTCTTGAGGAATTGACTGAGAGAGGGAGTCTCGAGGAACCGAGGAACCGACTAATTAATCCCTGAACGACACACTGGTCACTTGCCTTCAAAGGAAATTTCTAATCATCAGTGAGGTAGAACTCACCCATTATGTACAGATGAACCAACATTGGTGGAGGGAGGTGCATATAGTAACGAGGTGCTGATTTCCCACCTATTCCTGTACGTGTGATTCTTGTAAGTCTAGAGCACAGTGTCAAACACAAGTCCCACGGGCAAATGGGGCCCTCCTTGCCATTTTATGTGGCCCTCAAGAGCTTCCAATCTCTATCATTGTAAGCAGAAAAAGAAAGATAGCACACTGCCTTCCAGTCCAAAGGAGCACACCAGTGACAACGTTTCTGACTGAAACATTGTCAGTTTTAAAGCGGAATATAACCCAGCATTTCAACTTTGCTCTAAAACATTATTTACAGCATATTATAAGCAACCAGCATTTTTTTTTTACTAGACCAGCATTGGAAGGGTTACACACAGAGCTTTAAAGTTCCCTGGAGAGAAATGCTGCCGCAGCAAAGTTTAGATAGATACATTTAAGTAAACACAATGTAACAAGTGGTGAATGTTACACACTCTCTGGCTGTTCTCCAGCTCCTGCACAGTCAGAGAGTTTGTGTCACATTCCACACTTGTTACATTGTGTTTACTTAAATGTATCTATCTAAACTTCGGATGCGTCTGCATTTCTCTCCACTGAACTTTAAAGCTCTGTGTGTAACCCTTCCAATGCTGTTCTAGTAAAAAAAATGCTGGTTGCATATAATATGCTGTAAATAATGTTTTAGAGCAAAGTTGAAATGCTGGGTTATATTCCACTTTAAATGAGGTGCAGCAATAATTAGGGATGCTCGTTCGGATTTTGAGGAAATGCAATTCCGCATTGGAATTCGGAAATCAGTAATAGAAGTGCGGTAGGCGTATTTTCACGGAAATTTCTGCTGATTTTAACATTGATTTTCTCAAAAATACAAGGTCTTTTTGAAAGTTTTTTTTCCCTCTTGTTACCACTCTTCTGCTTAACAAGCACCTACGGGGGCTTTGCTATATGTTGCATAGAGCATATGGCTGTCAGGAAGTTCAGGGGAGACTGGAAGCAGGATGTAAATATTAAACTGCTCCACTGCTACTTTGCATAAAGGAGGGGCAGGCCAGCCAAGATCGCTGTAGTTACGTCACTTCGTTTTAAATTATTCAATAAATGTTGAATCTTAATAAACAATTTGGCTCGTGAATAATGCTGGGAATACACGGTTCGTTTATGAGACAGACAGATGGCTCGATAGATAATTTCCGACATGTCCGATCTCCTATTCTATCGTTTCGCCGCATTACTGCTAGGGACCCATCAAAATTTTCGTAAGGGGCTCCATAAGTTGTACTTACACTTCTGGTAATGGTTAATGATAGGTAACTATGCAGACAGAGAAAGGGTTAAAAGCTGGTAGGCCATACAGATAGTGTATTGCTTAAAGCTGAGAGGCTGTACAGGCAAAGAAACGATGAATGCCAAACAGCTGTGCAGGAACAGTAATATTCATTCAGGTAAGCAAGGGTGGGGTTTTGATTCCATTGTTTCATTTTCAAGCTGCATACATTTGCATAGTTCTGCATCAACTCAAAATGATTTGCATCTCATTGACCATCCCTTGTCACTGTGCAGACTCAGTAGTGTTTAAAGTAAAACTGAAGCCAACTACGAAAAATAAGATACTTACCAATGGAGAGGGAAGACTCTGGATCCCATAGAGCCTTTCCAGCCTGCTTTCTGTGCTCTCAGTGCACCAACCCCATTGAAGTTATTTGACCAACAAGTACTTGTGTCCCTGTAAAAGTGTTGCATGGTGTACAGTGAAGCATACAGTAAATGAAAAGTATGCTTCCTTGCAGTGGTGTAACTATATTTCATGCCCCCCCCCCCCTGGAAACTTGAATGGGCCCACCAATGTTCACACCCCTTCATTTGCCTCCACTTGGTGCTCTCCTCAGCCTTGGGGCCCATCTCACAAGGGTCATAAAGCAAGTGTGGCCATCATGTTCATCATACCCATAACAAGTGTAGCCACAAAACCACCTGATCTGAAGTATAATCCTCTGTATGAGAGGAAGGGAAGGTTAGTAGTTGGGCCTCCACAGCCATGGGTCCCCCTGCAGGTGCTGCTCCCCTCTAGTTACTCTGCTTCACTGTCACGGTTACATCTTGTGGTACTGGAATGAGTTGGGATACATCTTGCAGTACTGGAATGAGTTGGGATACATCTTGCGGTACTGGAATGAGTTGGGATACATCTTGCAGTACTGGAATGAGTTGGGATACATCTTGCGGTACTGGAATGAGTTGGGATACATCTTGCGGTACTGGAATGAGTTGGGATACATCTTGCGGTACTGGAATGAGTTGGGATACATCTTGCAGTACTGGAATGAGTTGGGATACATCTTGCGGTACTGGAATGAGTTGGGATACATCTTGTGGTACTGGAATGAGTTGGGATACATCTTGCAGTACTGGAATGAGTTGGGATACATCTTGCGGTACTGGAATGAGTTGGGATACATCTTGCGGTACTGGAATGAGTTGGGATACATCTTGCGGTACTGGAATGAGTTGGGATACATCTTGCGGTACTGGAATGAGTTGGGATACATCTTGCAGTACTGGAATGAGTTGAGATACATCTTGCAGTACTGGAATGAGTTGGGATACATCTTGCGGTACTGGAATGAGTTGGGATACATCTTGCGGTACTGGAATGAGTTGGGATACATCTTGCGGTACTGGAATGAGTTGGGATACATCTTGCAGTACTGGAATGAGTTGGGATACATCTTGCAGTACTGGAATGAGTTGGGATACATCTTGCGGTACTGGAATGAGTTGGGATACATCTTGCGGTACTGGAATGAGTTGGGATACATCTTGCGGTACTGGAATGAGTTGGGATACATCTTGCGGTACTGGAATGAGTTGGGATACATCTTGCGGTACTGGAATGAGTTGGGATACATCTTGCGGTACTGGAATGAGTTGGGATACATCTTGCGGTACTGGAATGAGTTGGGATACATCTTGCAGTACTGGAATGAGTTGGGATACATCTTGCAGTACTGGAATGAGTTGGGATACATCTTGCGGTACTGGAATGAGTTGGGATACATCTTGCAGTACTGGAATGAGTTGGGATACATCTTGCAGTACTGGAATGAGTTGGGATACATCTTGCGGTACTGGAATGAGTTGGGATACATCTTGCGGTACTGGAATGAGTTGGGTTACATCTTGCGGTACTGGAATGAGTTGGGATACATCTTGCGGTACTGGAATGAGTTGGGATACATCTTGCGGTACTGGAATGAGTTGGGATACATCTTGCGGTACTGGAATGAGTTGGGATACATCTTGCAGTACTGGAATGAGTTGGGATACATCTTGCGGTACTGGAATGAGTTGGGATACATCTTGCGGTACTGGAATGAGTTGGGATACATCTTGCGGTACTGGAATGAGTTGGGATACATCTTGCGGTACTGGAATGAGTTGGGATACATCTTGCAGTACTGGAATGAGTTGGGATACATCTTGCGGTACTGGAATGAGTTGGGATACATCTTGCGGTACTGGAATGAGTTGGGATACATCTTGCGGTACTGGAATGAGTTGGGATACATCTTGCAGTACTGGAATGAGTTGGGATACATCTTGCGGTACTGGAATGAGTTGGGATACATTGTGCGGTACTGGAATGAGTTGGGATACATCTTGCGGTACTGGAATGAGTTGGGTTACATCTTGCGGTACTGGAATGAGTTGGGATACATCTTGCGGTACTGGAATGAGTTGGGATACATCTTGCAGTACTGGAATGAGTTGGGATACATCTTGCGGTACTGGAATGAGTTGGGATACATCTTGCGGTACTGAAATGAGTTGGGATACATCTTGCAGTACTGGAATGAGTTGGGATACATCTTGCGGTACTGGAATGAGTTGGGATACATCTTGCGGTACTGGAATGAGTTGGGTTACATCTTGCGGTACTGGAATGAGTTGGGATACATCTTGCGGTACTGGAATGAGTTGGGATACATCTTGCGGTACTGGAATGAGTTGGGATACATCTTGCAGTACTGGAATGAGTTGGGATACATCTTGCGGTACTGGAATGAGTTGGGATACATCTTGCGGTACTGGAATGAGTTGGGATACATCTTGCGGTACTGGAATGAGTTGGGATACATCTTGCGGTACTGGAATGAGTTGGGATGCTGCATGGAATTAAACTGCACCGGCCGCACTGTACCCGTCGCATAGGTGGTGCATTGCAGTACGGAAAGCCACGTTACAACGCTGCCGTTACGCCACAACGCACCACACCACTCTGAACACAGTCTTTTTATTTATACAAATTATTTTCCTGTTATTATAAGAATATGTTGATGCGGCTGCACATGCAATCAATATTTGTAGCAGATTCACAACTTCTCTGTAAGCTGCATTAATAAAAAAAATGTAATAAAAAAGAAAGAGGCAGAACCATACAGTTTATGCACTTTCTATATTTGTTAATGTTTTTACTAAGAAGTTCCTGCTGTCCTGCTGTCTAGCTGCCGAGAGTGTGCCGGCTTCTCCGCTGGCCTTTGCGGCATTACCAGGATCTCCGATCAGGCTATAACTACACTCTTTTCTATTGTCATCTTATATCCGCTGGTGCCTGTAGGGATCTCCCTGTTTAATAAGTACACTTGGGAAACGAGAGCACTGAAGCCGCACAAGCGTTGGAATACTTACAATGTTTCGGGCTGGCGGCGTCTCCTTGATTAATGAAATATTCACTCTTAACCTTTAGGTCTCCAGATTAAATTTCTGCAGAGATGATGTCGGGGTTTTGTACTTGTGCACAGGCATGAATGACTTGCCTGGAGGCAGCCGGGGTTCCAGCAGACCAGACGCTTGTTTACAGCAATGAGCAGGTGCGTCAGAATGGAAAATACTACGTATGTCAGTCACACAGATCCCTCAGCAACCAGGGCATCCCTTATACAGGAGAGCAGCAGAACAAAGCGCTCGCGGTGCAAAGTGAGGATGCAACAAAAACAACAAATATTCCCTGGCACTAAGCTGGGGAAGTCAAGCCCTGAGAAGTTTAGATTACTAAGATTACAGTCACCTGAACTGATGATAGTGATTGGATCAGGTGACAGTCTGATGTCTGTACAGGTGTTGCCTATGCTCTGCATTACCATTAATTATTACCATTTGGCATTTACATAGCGCTCACATCTTTTACAGTACTTTACAGAGTACATAGTCATATCACTGCTCCTTTACACCAAAAAATCGCAATCGCAAAGCATTTTGTATTTTGCGATTTTCATTATGTTGGCCTCAATCAAAACTCAGGAAAAATGCAGCAGAACTACGACTGCCTTTTTAGAAAATCAGAAATGCATTCAGTATGACTGCATTCCCACAACTCCCATTATAACTTTACTGTAATTGCGTTTTGTAAATTGCAAGCCTTTTCAAATCGATACGGAACGCAGCCAGTGTGAAGGGTCCCTTACTAAAGGCAGAGGCCCACTAGCAGTGCTTTTGCAGCACTTGATGATTCTTGCATCAGTGGAACCCTATGCGGGTGGTATTATTAGCAGCATTGCGATTGAGGAGCAATCACAAAAGTGCTGCCTGCTGCAATTTTGTCATTGACATAGAGCATTCTGTATACAAGGCAATGAGGGCCAATGCGACCGCTCGGGGAATTGTGGAGAATGAGTCAGAAATCGTGAGTGAATGCTAAGCTGCTGCCGCGGCCTCCAGTGGGTCCCAGATCTAACTGTCACCCAGAGGAGCTTGCAACCTGTGCGCTTTCAACCGCACTTATGGAAATGTGATTGCAGGGATATCAGAGAGTGAATAGACTGCACTCTCTGATGTTTTCATATATGTGCTGCGATTCACCACTGAATCTCACTGCATGGTTGCATGCGTTTTGGGGCGATTGCGCCTGCGATCCCATTCATTATTATTATTATTATTATTATTTTTTATTTATATAGCGCCAACATATTCCACAGCGCTTTACAAAGCACAATAAGACGACAAGGGGAACATAGATACAACTAACAAATATACAGCAGAGTTCCAAGCAGCACAAATATTGTTACAAAAACAGTAAACATTAGGAGGATGACCCTGCCCTTGCGAGCTTACAATCTAATGGGTAGTGGGGGACACACTAGGTAAGGGGGTGGAGGATGGATGAGGCAGTGATTCTTTGCATCTGATTACATTGTGACATATAAGTAAATAAAGGGCTATAGAATGTTATAAGCTTGTCTGAAAAGGTGTGTTTTAAGAGTGCGTTTGAAGATGTCCAGGTTTGGAGCATGACGTACAGGCTGTGGAAGAGAGTTCCAGATAAGGGCTGATGCTCGTGTAAAGTCCTGGATGCGAGCATGAGAGGAGGTGATCAGCTTAGAGGCCAGGAGAATTTCTTGGGAGGAGCGAAGGTTGCGGGAGGGACAATATCTTGAGATTAGTGAGGAGATGTATGGAGGAGACAACTCGTGGAGGGCTTTGTATGTTAGAGTCAGGAGTTTGAACTGGATCCTCTGGGTAATGGGTAACCAGTGGAGAGAATGGCACAGTGGGGCTGCATCAGAAGAGCGTGTGGAAAGGTGAATGAGGCGGGCCGCTGCATTTAGAAGGGATTGGAGAGGAGCTAGCCTGTTTTTTGGTAGGCCACAGAGCAGGGTGTTGCAGTAGTCTAGGCGGGAGATGATTAAGGCATGAACAAGCATTTTGGTGGCCTCTTGTGTGAGGAAGGGACGGATACGGAATATATTTTTGAGCTGGAAATAGCAGGTGGTGGTTAATGAGGCAATGTGAGGTTTAAAGGAGAGCTCTGAGTCAAGTATAACCCCCAAGCAGCGGGCCTTAGTGGTTGAGGTTATTGGGGTGTTGTCTACCATTATGGTTGCAATTGGTGGGGGTGTAGATAGCAATGGTGGAAAAATCACAATTTCCGTTTTAGTCATGTTGAGTTTGAGGAAGCGGGAGGACATGAATGCAGAAACGGCACGTAGACAGTCGGGGACTCTGGATAGTAGTGAGGACAGGTCAGGAGCTGAGAGATAGATTTAGGTGTCATCCGCATAGAGGTGATACTGGAAGCCAAAAGAGTTAATTAGTTGTCCCAGGCCACGGGTGTAGATTGAGAAAAGAAGTGGCCCATAATGAATGGGATGGCAAGCCCCACCCCAGGGGAAGCCAAGTGCAACGCAGAGCTGCGCTGATGTAAGGCTCCTACGTTGCTTAATGGAAACAAGCCATATCTACTATAGTTGTAAGCTAATGTCTCTATCATATTCTATAGTCTTTGGCCAAGACACCTGTTTCTCTGTGGTAGCCGCTGTCCTATATATCAAAGGCATTAAGCATGGGTGCCCTGTGTTTGCTTGAAATAAATACTTTTTCCTATCTGTCTCTCTTATTTTTTTGTGCTTCTTCTTGCATTATAAAAATAGCTTTTCTGTGCTAGCTCCAAGCAGCATACTTTCATGATCCAAGGTGGATTTGACAATGAGTTGAGCCTCAGTACAGCCTCCAGTACATTTTGCATCCAACATATTGAAAGTACCTGTCTCTTCGACTAATATACAGGAGTACAGAAGTGCAATTTTATTGACCAGGTAGCAATGTAAACCACTCACCCATCCCATCATCACCCATAGGAGGTAGTCAAGTTGGGAGGGGCCACTAGTTTATTCCTGTGTCCACTGAGTTGACCCTGCCTCCTCCCTCCATGTGCTGCTGAGAGATTTACAGTTTATTGCACACTAAACAAGGAGACATCATATGGGAAGATGATAATACTGCTGAGCTGAAGTGTTGCCCAACAAAGCGATAATCTCTCTCAGCAGAGGGAGGAAGTGGGTAGTGTGCAGTGATGTGCTGGGGAAGCAACTCCCACTCTCCTGACAGTAAGTAGCTACAAGACCAAGCAGCCAGGTATATTCACATTATTTCCAAAAGTGACAGCTTAAAATACCTTTCTTGGCAACAACGGTGATCGTTCTGTATTTAGAGTGCAGACTGACCATAACTTCCAATATTTCTGCCCAACTAATTTGCTACAGAAAGCAGAATGCATTGCTATTCTTTCTGAAAACATCCACAAATCCTCTGATTTCTTTCTTACACTCCCATCGGCAACTTTCTGTTGGGAGAACTGTGGAATGGCTGTATTTTATCTGCACATGACAAAGAAAGCAACCTGAAATACATTTTTGGACCTGTTCACAGTGCTCAGTTGCGTTGCAGAATAATCTGCATGTCAACTCACTGCCCATACAATTCTATGGGGCTGTTCACATCTCTGCGTTGTAACGGATTATTCTAACTCGCTGCATGCAGGCTTTGTATTAAACTCTATGTCCAATCTCCATTACAGTTATAACGCGTGCGTTATTCCACTGATCACTGTGAACCTAGCCTTTATGTTAATCTATGGAATGTATACAGCTGAACAGAATGCTTTTTCTCAATACAAATGTATTGTTTTCCTTAAAGGGAACCTAAAGTGAGTAAACGCACTTTAGGTTTGATACTTACCCAAGTAGAGGGAAGGCTCTGGATACCATAGAACCTTCCCAGTCCTCAGGAAATCCTGTTGTTCCTGAACCATCACTGACTGAAGTTACTCAACCAGCTAGGTTGAATTGCTCTTCGGTGCACCTCAGGCAGTCTGGGCTTGTGCATGCACGGTACACATGCGCTCGTTTTCAGAATAACCCAAGGATGTGAGTAGTTCCGAAGGCAACCTGAGGAGTACTGAAGATCAAAAAGGTCCAACAACTTCAAACAGGGATGGCTTAGGAATGACAGGATTTACCAAGGACCAGGAATGCTCTTTGGTATCTAGACTCTTCCCTTTACTTAGGTACAGTATGTATAAAAACTAAGGTGATTTTCCTTACTTCATATTTTCTTTAAAGTATACATTAAAGTCAGCAACAACATTGAAAATTACCTTAAGCATGCGAATTTCCCGCAAAGCGATCTTTTTGATCACCGGATCATCTTCGGATTCCAAGAATTTCTTAATAGCCACAATTTGCCCAGTGTCTCTGTTCCTGCATTTAAAGACGATGCCATAGGAACCTTCCCCGATTTTACCGATCTTCTCATACTTCTCCATGAAGACAGAACCAGCCTTTCCACCACAGAAGCTCCGTACAATGCTTGAGTCACTGGATCACAAAAGCAGCCTCTCTCCGGGAAACAGTGGCGTGTCTCTGGGCGGCACCTGAAGGCAGAAGAAAGTCCGCAGTAAAGTATAATTTGTCCTGAATGGCAGAGCACAGATAGAGAGGGGCCTTGGTATAACAGGATAATTTATGTTACACAGACATCCTATTCACTGAAGAGGCCTGCACGCCATTGTCGCTCAAGAGAAGTATGTGAGAGAGGAATCCTCCTGCTAGTCATTCAGTTGCAGAGACACTATATGAAAGGAGTACATCGTGCTCTTTGCTCAATGTTCATTACTTTTTTTGGCTTATTTTGAAAGTTTATCCCTTTTACAAAGCTATGTTTTACTTAACATTTTTAAAGCCCAATATGATCATTACCTCTGAAGCACTGACGGAAATCTAATTCAGTGGCTGAATGAGGGCCTTAAAATGGACCTCAACTCTTGCACAGGGCAGAAGGAAAACAGAGAGAAATCCACCCTGTATGTATTTAGAGAGTTTAGTACAGCAGGAGACATTGGCAGTGCTTCCAGAGGCTGCACCGGAATTAACTACCTGCATAGATGTGCAGAGCTCGAAAAACTGGCAAATTACACAACTTGCATTAAAAACAGGTACAGCAAAGGAGGGCGTTAGCTTCAGCAAAAATAGTATGTGCACAAATTATTCCATATTAGACTCTTCCACGCGATGACCCACTCTCACGGAAGAGTCCTAACCACTAGCCTAACCGTAAAAACATAATTCTTACCTGGTGCTGCTATTCATAAATGGTATACACATTTTTTCTTTTTCAAAGGACAGCAAACAATTGTCAGCGCTCCTAGGCTGTGTACATCTATGCAGGTAGTTAATGCGGGTGCAGCCTCTAGAAGCGCTGCCAATTCTCCTGCTGTACAAAACAAATGCAAGTATACTTATGGCTAGCTGCATCCATGTGCTTCAGTTTGCATTCAAATTCTTAGATGAGGGATTAGTGCATAATTTGCACATGATTTGTATTCAAGGTGTGTATTTTAGTCCATGGGGGATCTGCACACTTCTGTTGGTTCCATTTCATTTACAGCCTAGGGATGCTGTCAATTGTTTGCTGTCATTTAGAGAGTTTAGCTTGTCTAATTCCCCCTCCTCTTTGACTAAATACAACTGTAATTTGCCTCTCAGCTGTGTCAGCTGACAGCCTCGGCAGAGCAGCTAAATTGTAAACACAGGATGTTAACCCTATGTCTGCTTCTATGAAAGCAGGAATTAGATACTGCATATTTATAGAAGGATTTGTATCAGCTGTACCAAAGAAGTGCTTTTTTTCGTTAAGATTATTATGCTGTTGGTTATCTTTTAGAGCAGAGAGAAAGTTCTGAGTTCAGGTCTGCTTTAGGGTGGCCATACATTGTTTGATCGACCATCAGTATGATCACACTCTGGTTGAATCTAAACAGAGGGGGATCTCTTGTCTGCCCACACACCGCAGACAGACCTCCAATAGATTTCAGCATGGAATATATTGGAAATCATCCTAAGGGCACTGCATCCACCTGCTGCGCTGTTCCCCTCGCGCTGCAATGTGTCCACCCTGGGCCTGTGGAGAGTGCTGCAAGCTCACCTGACACGGGGGCACAACTCCTAGTTTTCTCCTGTGTCCAGCGTCTTTTTGAATTGCCACCAGGGGCGCCTGTACTGCCTTACACAGCCGCATGTAGTGACATCAAATCGAAAGTCACCGGACACAGGAGGAAATGAGAAGATGCACCCGCCCAACAGGTGATCATGCAGCAATCACCATGGCACCAGGGCTACACATACACTTGGGGGCAGCCCGGCCGGGGGTCCATCAGTCATCTTGAAATCAAACACCATTACCACTGTACACCCAATTGAGCCCTTTCGACCAAGATTTTCCAGCATGCCGGATCAATCGTTTGTCCATGTTGCGGCATCTATCTCTGCCAGATTTGATTATCATGATCGAATCAGCCTGATATCAATGATGAAAATCAAGTAATGTATGGACACACTTAGGCGGGACCTCTGGCCCCCGGGGCCCCAGTGCAGTCACAGCCTTTGCATCCTGTATTGCTACATCACTGTTTCCTAGCCCAATGTAGGCTACTCAGTGGCTTATCTTTATCTGTATACACGTTCCTTCATAACTTAGGCTGGTTTCACAGTGGGACGTTACAGGCGCACGTTAGAGCAGCCTGTAACGCAGCCCACCGCACAGTAATGAAAAATCAATGGGGCTGTTCACAGTGCGGACGTTGCGTTACATTGTAACGCTGCGTCACAAGGCAACGTACTGCATGCAGTACTTTAGACGCGGCTAAGCCGCGTTAGACTGCTTGCACATGCTCACTAATGTTGGGGAGGAGCGGAGAGCGGCCAGGCACATGGCTAATTAATATGCACTGCACGTTATGACGTGCAGTGTTTACTTCCTGGAGCAGCCGCTCTGTGCAGCGATTGGCCGGCGGGACCACGTGATGCCGCATGCGCACAAGAGTGCGCATCACGGCATCACTGACGCCAGAGTGAGCTGCACAACGCGGCTCACTCTGACGTCCAGATCCAGCACCACCAGGCGTAGAGTTAGGGGGACGTTATGCGACCTTAACGCCCCCTCTAACGCAACGTCCTGGTGTGAAAAAGCTAAATCACTTTCAAGGCAAACGAGAGCCACACATTAGTAGATTGCCAACTGATGTGGTGAAAAGATGGAGGAATTGTTTCCTTCCACACACTGCACATAGATTTTCAGTCAATTTCAGCATGAAGTCTATTGCAAATCTATCGAACTGCAGCGGTGCGCTGTTCGACAAAATGCAACACTATGAGCTGTCTACTACCACTCCTCCTATGCCCTTGATCGATCTGACATGCGGAGGCATAAATATCTGGCATATTCAATCACTCTGATCCAACTTAAAAATCTATAAATGTACAACTACCTTAAAGGGAACTTGAAGCAAGAGGTATATGGAGGCTGCCATATGTATTTCCTTATAAACAATACCAGTTGCCTGGCTATCCTGCTGATCATCTGCTTTTAATACTTCTAGCCATAGACCCTGAACAAGCATGATGCAGATCAGATGATTCTGACTGAAATCCGACTGGATTAGCCACATTCTTGTTTCAGACACTATTGCAGCCAAAGAGATCCTCAGGACTGCCAGGCAACTGGTATTGCTTGAAAGAAAATAAATATGGCAGCCACCATATCTTTCCCAGTTCAGGTGTAATTTAAGTGAAATTTATCCATGACATTTAGGGCCCGTTTCCACTAGGGCGAATCTGTATGCGTTTTCTGCATGCAGATTCGCATAGCCAATACAAGTGGATGGGACTGTTTCCACTTGTCAGGAATTCTGAGCGTTTTTCTGTGCAGAAAAAATCTGCACGGCAGAGCCAATCAGAATCGCATACAATGTAATTAATAGGAAAAACGCATGCGTTTTTGCCATGCGTTTTTCTATATGTTTTCGCATGCGTTTTTGTGTAAAAAATAATGTAAAAAGCACACCAGCATTGACATGGTTAAAAAACACTTGGCCACAAAACGCATGCGAATTCGCATAGAAAAACGCATGGAAAACCGCATCCACATGCGAAATCGCACATGCGTTTTCCGCACTGGAATCGCAACGCACAAGTGGAAACGGGCCCTAAGGGCTCTTTGTTACTGAAGATCGCAATTGGAAATGTACTACAATGCGATCATGATTGTTTTTTGTTTTTTACACCATGCTATTCTCTGTGCGATTTGGTGCAATTCTTTCAGAATCAGCCGTTTTTCACAGTCTGATTGCGTTTTAGTTTTTTTCTGACAAAAGACTGGGTCAGCACCAATAGCTGGTGAATGCTATTCAAAAATAACAAATTATTCGAGTGTAAAGAAACAGATCACAGATCACAAGAATATATGATAAAAACAAAAACAAAAGAAAGGATATCAATAAATCTTTATTCCATATCAAAACATCACTAGAAATATAAAAACTACTAAAAGCTATTAAAAGCCAAATTAAGGGAGGCATGCTGAGATACCAATGAAGCTAAATGCATAATAATGAACCAGACGGAGTCTACAGCATGGCAGCAACAACAAACATAGTATCAGCATGATTTCACATCATATAATAGAATGAATAATATATCCGCTGTTACAGTTATCAAAAAACACACCTACTAAGTGTGATATTGCACGCAATGGGTAAGATACCCATAATCAACCAATGTGATAGCAATGTAAAGGAGCAAATGAAGAGTGAGTGCTGAAATGAAGAACGTGAGTGCTGAACAACAAAAAATCAAAAAAATCAAATGTGTGAAGGGACAAGTGTCCAAGAGGAGAGAACGCAAACAACCAAATAATTATGACTGGGTGAAAAGCTAGGATTGCCCAGAGACCAGGGAAGAGAGGAAAGGACAGTAGAGGCAGAGTGATGCACCAGTCTGCGGATTGCATCACTAGTTTTTTTCTGATCGCGTGAAGCAAAAAAAAAAAAGACTAAATCAGGGAAATCTGAACACAGTGTTTGTTATGCGTTTTTCTTGCATTCCTAGCCAAAACACAAATGCAGGTCAAATGAAGCCTGCACTACGATTGGGGAAAATCAAATCGCATTAACCGAAAAAGGGCACCAAGTCGTACACAATAATTACAGTGCCCTTGTGATCAGCGAAGAGTGTGCAATCCAAACATTGGATGGAATTGTGGCCAGTAGAAAAGGGTTCTAACCAGTGGCGCAGCTAAAGAGCTTTGGGCCCCATTGCAAGTTTTATATTGGGCCTCCCAAGCATTCTATAAATGACAAATAATATGGTGCAGGTAGAGGTGGCAGCACTTCCCAAGACAGGCTGCATCTGAATGACAACCAGCATAGGTGTGCAGAGCCCAATTATAAGCAGGATACACATCTAGCATTCAAAACAGATGCACCAACAGTAACAAAATGGTGGATGTTGGCTTCTAAAAACAGCTTGCATGCAGATCGTTTCATACTGGACCCCTCCACCGTGATGAGGGCATCCTTCATGGAAGGGACCCTAACCTCTAATTACCAATTAAACATAGTGTGAACCTGGGGCAGCTGGCCATAAAATGGTTTACACATTTTTTTAGACAACAGGGAAGAATTGGCAGCGCTCCTTAACCAGGCGCACCTATTCATATGGCGCACCTGCCAAGGACATCCACAGTATGAGAGGTGTAAGCAGATGAGGGGAACAATTTGCTAATGACAACCTCTATCCAAAGCATATAGTGACCATTACCAGCATTGAAGAGATAATACAGTGGTTGAAGGAGAGCCCCTAGTGGGCCCCTCTAGTCCAAGGGCCCCAGTGCTGTCACAACCTCTGCATCCCTTATTGCTACGATGCTGGTTCCAGGGCCGGATCTAGCTACAATGGGGGCCCTGAGGAAAAAGTAACTCCAGCCCCCCGACGCCCTCCCTTCCAACCAGATCACCTCTAGGGCCCCTGAGCCAGCTCCCAGAAGCTGATCCAATCCCCCCTTCTCCCCATCACCCCATCACACAATATCATTAGGTGTCCAACATATTTCCACTAAAAAACATGTTTGGGGTCCCCATTATTCACCTCCTTATCTTCCTATACAGAGTAACCACTCTCATCGGTCACCATAGCTGGACGGGCAGCGTGGGGGTCCCCACAGGCTCTGGGGCCCTGGGGCAAATCGCCCCCTTTGCCTCTATGGAAGCGCTGGCCGTGACTGGTTCTAACGCTACTCTCATGCTAATCTTCTTGACATATTGTATAATATCTAACAGCAAGACCTACTGACTCCCTTTACCACACTCAAGTTCCATGGCAACAGCGATGAGCCTATCCACTACCCTACAACTAGTATTTACTGCTTCAATGAGGGAGCATCAGCTCCTATAAGAGTCTACTGACACCGGAGGGCTATACTGCTTCCTAGCACACATCACCTAGTTTTGTATACTGTAAATGGGCTGCGGGAGGTTAGCTTTGGATTTCATGGTTACTTTCACTGGAGCAGACCTGCAGTATATACAGGAGGATCTCTTTCTCCCGGGTTATTGGCTCATTGTCAAAGTGTGAAGTTGAGGTGTAACTTAATGCTGCAGAACAAACAGAGGCCTTGAGGCTCATGCAAACTGCAGACCATCCGGCTCCGGCAGAGACATTAGATGCTTTATCACTGGTGAACCGATACGCCCCAACTTTGTACTACCGGCTTCCAATTTCCTCTCTCACTTTCTTAGTTATTTTTTTTAGGTTTTCCTGGTTTTATGGTTTTTATCTGTGAAACACAGCGCAGTCATCCGTCACGGCAAATTTCCTTCCATAGTCACATACGAACATGAAAAGCTTCTGCGGTTTCACTCTGGTAACACAATACGCTAAGTAGTATGTTAGTGTACATAGTTCCACAAAAATATGCCATTTATTGATTGGCATGCCGGATTAGATCTCAATGGACTCGTCTGACTGCTATTTAAAGAATTTTACTATTAAAGTCATCGTGTAAATCTCTCTACAGCGGGGAAATTATTATCAGTCAATAGAACAATTTACATGACGAAGTCTCTTTATGCCAGATTTGTTCCCACTACAAGCTCGGGGATGGATCTGGACTTTATCACCCAAGGCCCACTGCTACCAAACTACCTCCCTTTCCAAACGCCCCATCCTGTGCACCACCATACTGTGTGCTTTCCCTGGCTCTGTGCTTTCCACATTCTGTGCTGTGCTCGGGGGGTGCTCCACTGTCTGCCCCTGTGAAAGCAGGGCAGCCATGAACTGGGTTTGTGACTGCTGCAGTTTAACTGCCTGAGTGTACCAGCCCACTGTCCGCCCCTTGCTTCCTGGTGCCCTAGGCCATGGCCTATGTGGCCTTGCCTCAAAGCTGGCCATGTACAAGCTGCAGATGCAGAAAATGTGGTATGTTTGCATGCGCAAGGGTTTTTCTTGTGTTGGTAGCTATAATTTTTAGTAGGTTTGTGTTTTTATGTTGCATTAAGTGGATTAAGTCTGGAATGCACTTGCAAAAAATAGTGTGTGTTTACACACACTGCGAAATCGCAAGCAATGATTCTCTATAGGATGCGCATGTTTCTGACAGAGCTTTGCAATTTTATTTACTTTTAAGTCCCTGCTGCATAATATCGCACATCGTCCGCAGTTCCCATAGCTGAACATTAGCTGCCATCAACTGATGTTTGGTGACACACACAATAAAACATGCATTATCCACAAAAAAATCAGTCAGTGGAAAACCGCAGTTTTTTTCCACAAACATAAACATAGTCCACGCTGAAAATATGTCAGTTGTCACAGGACAAATAAGCGCATTTGAAAAAACACTTCATTTAAAAGCACAAGGCTTAGTTCACACCAAACATAGCCACCGCTAAGCAATTGTCAGAGTTATTTTTGGATTTTTCAAACAGGCACAGATGACCATAGACTAGGTCTATGGTTAGGAAACACTACAAAGATGGGAATGCTGGGAAACTACACTACTACAAAACTGTAGCAAAGATAAGGGATGCAGAAAAGATTTGGCACACAAATGGGGACACTAGAAATGTGGCACACTAAATATTTCACATGTGGCAACACTCACTATTGGCCCCACCACTTTTTGACCACCCAGGTAAAATACATTTCTTTGAACATGGTCATGGCTGTGTAGTAAATGGCTACACTGCATTATCAGTGATGTCACTGGTCTCTAGTGAATGTCTAGGCTGCATTATCAGTGATGTCACTGGTCTCTAGTGAATGTCTAGGCTGCATTATCAGTGATGTCACCGGTCTCTAGTGAATGGCTAGGCTGCATTATCAGTGATGTCACTAGTCTCTAGCGAATGTCTAGACTGCATTATCAGTGATGTCACAGGTCTCTAGTGAATGGCTACACTACATTATCAGTGATGTCACTGGTCTCTGGTGAATGGCTAGGCTGCATTATCACTGATGTCACTGGTCTCTAGTGAATGGCTAGGCCGCATTATGAAGGATGTCACTGGTCTCTAGTGAATGGCTAGGCCGCATTATGAAGGATGTCAGTGGTCTCTAGTGAATGGCTAGGCCGCATTATGAAGGATGTCAGTGGTCTCTAGTGAATTGCTAGGCTGCATTACCAGTGATGTCACTGGTCTCTAGTGAATGGCTAGCCCCCATCATCAGTGATGTCACTGGTCTCTAGTGAATAGCTAGGCCACATTATCAGTGATGTCACTGGTGTCTAGTGAATAGCTAGGCTGCATTATCAGTGATGTCACTGGTCTCTAGTGAATAGCTAGGCTGCATTATCAGTGATGTCACTGGTCTCTAGTGAATAGCTAGGCTGCATTATCAGTGATGTCACTGGTCTCTAGTGAATAGCTAGGCCACATTATCAGTAATGTCACTGGTCTCTAGTGAATAGCTAGGCTGCATTATGAGTGATGTCACTGGTCTCTAGTGAACAGGTATGCTGCATTGTCAGTGATATTGCTGCTAACACACACACTCACTTGATATGTGAACCTGTGAATATATTTACATTAAATAAACATATCACACAAGCTATTCAATTTTGCAGCTACAGTATTTCCTCTTTCTCTACAATAGCAAAAACTAGAAAAAAGGAATTGGAAAAGCATTCTAGCAAGAAATTAAGGTAATTACATTTACATAGCAAACAGTGTCTAACCCCTATACTGTATGCAGGACTTGGCCAGTGTGCCAGGACACTTGTCAGACAATAAACAGACACTGGCTGCACCTGCCAAGCAACCAGCTCTGGACGAAAATACCTCAGCGCCAACTCCTGTCAGCACCAACATATTATTCTAGCAAAGTCTCAGCAAGAGAGCAGCGAGAGAGACTGACAGCGAAGGACGATTACCACAGGGAGCCAAACATTCTCTCAGCTTTCTAGCCTAGTGAAAGGCTGATGTTCAGGAAACAATTAGTGTAGGATGCTATCAGAGGCCACTCAAACCTAATATAAAACAGTTTGTAGATAAATATTTCTGCTCGGAATACAGTATTCGAGTGTTCATACATTATACAAGTCTATTAAAGCAGAAATCCTATATAATAAAAGTTAAAGTTCATTTTTTTGTCTTCCACTGTACTCCTACTAACAGCTGTCAGATATCCATTACCACTTGTCATTTACCCTGCCAAATAACATACAAACTACGCAATTCCTACTAAATATTAATTATGACCCTGTGTAGGTTAGAGGAATGCAATCCTGAGCCACATCACTATACACCTACCTAAAGGTATTGCTATGGCCTCCCCATCTCAGGGACAGTCTCTCTTGTCAAAGATGGAGAGGCACTGGCCACTCGAGAATTCAGACGGACTTCCTGCTTCAGAAGTCAAGCCCCCTGGCCACATTATAGACCAATCACTGTCACACAGGCTAGGCCGACAGCTCAGAGAGCTGAGTCTATAGCATGAGTGTCCTTTGACTTTGGGGACCTGCCAGTTCTCATTGGCTACAGCATTGGAACCGCCAGAGCTGCTCATACAATTAATAAAGACGCACGTTGAAAAGGGAGCAGGCAATAACTGATGTAGAATATCAGTAAAATTGCCGATATTCTACTACTTATTTCATATACTAACATATTGGTAATATTTACAGATATTTTATTATGACCCCACCTAACCCTACTCTCACACAGAACCATCCCTTTACTGAAGCCTAACCCTAAGACTCCACTGCTGGTGCTTTACCCTAAGACCCCCCTTGGTGGAGCCTAACTCTAGAACCCCCTGGAGGAGACTAACCCTAAGACTTCCCTGGTGGAACCTAGCCCTAAGACCACCCCTGGTGGAGCCTAACCCTAAGACCCCCTGGTGAAGTCTAACCCTAAGACCCCCTGGTGGAGCCTAACCCTAAGACCCCCCCTGGTGGTGCCTAACCCTAAGACCCCCTGGTGAAGTCTAACCCTAAGACCCCCTGGTGGAGCCTAACCCTAAGACCCCCCCTGGTGGTGCCTAACCCTAAGACCCCCCTGGTGGAGCCTAACCCTAAGACCTCCCTGGTGGAGCCTAACCCTAAGACCTCCCCCTGGTGGAACCTAACCCTAAGATCCCCCCTGGTGGCGCCTAACCTTACACCCCCGTCTAACCCTAAGTCCTGAATGGTTATACCTAGCTGGGTGCATTTGGGGATAAGAGCAGGGGGCATAACACTCTATGTTCACATTTTAATACCCCTGGAAAATGGACTGCAGCTGATTTCAACATTTCAACAGTAACATTGAATACCGTTTTATTTTGGAACCAAAATAAAATCATTAAAAGAAGTATACTGCCGTTTCAATCGCAAACTTATTTTATGTTACTAATAAATACATTTATTTTCAGTATACTACCACTCTAGGCCCCTTTTACACTATCAGGCTAAACCTGCATTGCGTTACCCTAATTTGCTGCAAGGGGCCACAAAAGCAATGAAAGTCTATGGAGACTTTCCCATTTACTGCGGTCCCTTGTGGTGCGCCGGAAGTCTCTGAGCTGACACAAGGGTAACACCGCATTACCGGAAGCACCGCGCTTAACGCACGGTGCTTGGGATAATGGAAGTCTATGGGCGGATAATGGAAGTCTATGAAAATGTTAGCATTGCAGTAAACATTTTTGCCACTAATGAAAGACTATGGGCTGCAAGTAAAAACGCATATATGTGAGAGAGTTTGAGGGCCCGTTTCCCCTAGCGCGAATCCGCATGCAGACAACGCATGCAGATTCGCATAGGCAATACAAGTGGATGGGACTGTTTCCACTTGTCAGTTTTCATTTGCGTTTTTCTGTGCAGGATTTTTCTGCACGATAGACCCCGCAGAATTTGCCTGCGTGTGGAATGCAGGCGAATTGCAGGGAATGTATTTAATAGGGAAATCGCTTGCGTTTTCCCCATGCGTTTTTTGCCACGAATTCGCATAGGTACCAATGTAAATCCACACAGGCAGTGACATGGTTAAATTTGCATATAACCTTACCTATGCGAAATCGCATGCAAAATCGCGGCAAAAAACGCATGCGGAATCGCATCCGCATGCGATTTCGTCAGCGGTGGAATCCAGGCGATTCTGCACCGCAATAGTGGAAACGAGCCCTGACAGTGTGCGGTTTTGAAAACACACTTGCTGCATAATTTAAAAAAAAAGCATGTAAAATGCACATCTTGTATCTCAATGGAGCTGCAGAGGAAGGCATCTTTACATGCGTTTTTGATTTTTTTTTTGTTTTTGTTTTTTTAATGATACTGCATTTTACTCCACTGATTGAGAGAAGATATAGAAAAAAATGCAAATGCATCAAAAACAGAAATACAAAAAAAAAAAAAAAAAAAAAAAACACCATGCAGAATACGCATAATTTTCTGCACTGCCTGGCCCTAGTGTGTTCCCAGCCTCAACTGGAATCGATCAGCTGATGCTCCGCTGTGTATTCAGCTGTAAACAATTTTATAACGTTGTTAAATTTAATCTAATATCTAGTTATTTAAAAAACAAAATTGTGTGTTATATGGCCCCCATGACTGCAGTCCCATCATCTCCAACCCTTCTCGTCACTCCTTCCTACTGAACACCACATCCTTTTATACCATACTTCCACAGCTCTCAGGCTATGTTCACATTTTGGTGCGTTGCGTTGGACTATATAATCGCATTGCTAATCTGATGCAATTTTATTGTAATAGCAAATTCACTTTGGTGCCCCAGTGTGTATGTAGCTTAAGACTGCAAGCTCTGTTAGGCAGCTTTCTCTTTTTACTTCCGTGTCATACGTTGTACTAATAACACATTTCACCCCTTAGGGCTGGAACCCACACGAGCGGTTTTGTGAGCATTTTGGCAGCGCTGTGATACGCTAGCGTTTTGGCAAAACGCTCAGCCAATGTTAATGGATGGGGCAACTTCCACAGGAGCGTTTGCGTTTCCCAAAAACGCAAACGCAGAACATGCAGCATTTTGGGAGCGTTAGCGCTTCAATGTTAAGTATACAAACGCTAGCGTAATCGCTTATCAAAACCTAGACGGAGCGGTTTTGCTAGCGTTTTGAAGTTACAGCACACTGTAACAAAATTAAAATTAATTGAGAGGACCAATCAGGATTAAAACATGAATCGCTAAACGCTACACAACCGCTGACGCATAAAATACACTTTTTAAATACACTCCCTAAAACGAGCATGAATCCGCTTGCAAACCGCTCATACAAAACGCTAGCGGTTGCGTTTAGCGTTTGCGGATTTCAGTGGGTTCCAGGCCTTACACTATTAAGGCTAGGTTCACAGTAGGACACTGCGGTGCTGTGTTACAAAGTCTTATAATGCAGCTTACCGCACTGCAATGATAAGCCTATGGGACGTTCACAGTGCTACGTCAGCATCGCATTGTAACGCGTATCGTTATGGTAACGCACTGCTGCAGTGCGGTTACCTCTAAACGCACACGTTACCGGGTACAGGAAAGCATACTTTTCTGCCTGTATGCTTTACTGTACCTACTTAATATGACAGTAACGCAGGGTTAATGTGCGTTGCCACTTTTTAGTTGCATTGTAATGTTGCATTCCAAATTTAACATCCCATGACAAGGCAACGTCCTACTGTGAACCTAGCCTTAAAGGACACCCGAGGCGAAAATAAACGAATGAAAGAAACGATTGTATCTATCTACCTTCTCCTAAAAATGACTTTTTCAAGATATTGCACAGTTTTATTATTGATTATTTATGTTTAAATCTACTTTTTAAGTTTTAACTGTTTTATTGTTTTTTGCTCATTGAAGTATGCCAGAGCTAAAATCTATGAACTATTGACTCTTTTTATCTCTTTCTTGCTCTCAGAAGCCATTTTCTGCTAGGAAAGTGTTTTATAGTAGGAATTTATTATCAGTGAGGGTCACACTGTAGCCACTTCCTGTCTGAGTCAGCCACTTACATACCTGATATTTAACTCTTTCAGGCAGAGAACGAAACAAAAAAAGATACACAGCATCGTTATTTGTGTGCTTGGCACTGTACATACCCATGTCTATCTCATTATGTCACCATGGGTATTCTTTAAAGTGTACCAGAAACGAGGGTTGCTAAAAGTTTTAAACATACCTAGGGCTTTCTCTAGCCCCCTTTACGCAGATAGCTCCCTCGCCACAGTCTAAAGCCTCCTAGATTGTCCGGTATCAGCCCCATTCTCCACGGCCAGTCGGCGCAGGCCCAGTGTGGCAAAGCGCGCTCCCCTGTCTCGCTCCCGCAGCTGGGAGCGTTCTGCGCCTGTGCAGTAGTACTGTGTACAACACTCCCGGCAACGGGAGCACAGCGCAGTACGCATGCGCAGTACGCCCGACTGGCTGCAGAGAACGGAGTTTATACCAGACAATGTAGGAGTCTTTAGAATCTTTAGAGTCTTTAGAATGCGGCAAAGGAGCGATCTGCCGCATTCTAAATGTATAAATGTATAAAACTTTTAGCAACTCTCATCTTAGGGTTATTTTAAGGAAACCTGTAAGTTTTTTTTTTTTTTTTTGGTAAAAGTCAGATAATAAAGCCAAGTAGAGAGAAGCCTGAACCATCTTGGGACCCCCTGCTATTGTGCAGGGTCCCTCCTAACATGTCCAACAAGAGCTTGTCCAATATGTTCCCGTGGTCGAACCTCCCCCCGTATGTGAATGCAACAACACTGTGCATGCGTACATTTAGCCGTGCCAGAGCACGACAAATAACATTTATATACTCAAAGCGCCAGAGCAGCAGCCACTAGGGCGCGCTCTATAGGCAGTAGCAGTGTTAGGGAGACTTGCCCAAGGTCTCCTACTGAATAGGTGCTGGCTTACTAACAGGCAGAGCCGAGATTCGAACCCAGGTCTCCTGTGTCAGAGGCAGAGCCCTTAACCATTACACCATCCAGCCACCAAGTAGAGGGTCCCAGGAAACCTTTTTACCTGAACAAGTTCTTGTTAGTGCTTTACAAAAAAAGACATTGGGAAGGATCCAAATCACCTTTTCTAAGTTTTACTTTTCATCTTGTGTTCAAAATAACTTTTCAGCACTCTGCAATTGAAAAAACACCAAAAGTAGCTGAAAAAAAGTCCTGTCAAAATTATTCTTAGTATGTTCTTGCTTGCTGGTGGCTTAAAATGCATTTTATTGATGTGAAAATATCACCTAGGAGAAAACATACATTGGATCAGCCCGAATAAACGTAAGAAATCCCAACAATTGATCAATTATCAATCATTTTAACGCTAAATCCAAGATAGTGTTTGCATGTCATATGCCTGTGTATTTATCTATCTACACACACATATATTTATAACCACAAGTGCAAAAAAAAAAAAAAAACCCAAAATGATGTAAAATATATCTACACATTTCAAAGGACGTGAATCTCAGGGTAGTCATTTATCTCAAAACTTTATTTTGTGCACATTTTATATTTCAGACGCTGACACCATGCCATTTGTATGAAAAGGTATCAGCGAGTTTACCAAGGCCACACAAATATCATTTATATTTCACTTTTTTCCTGCCAGAATAAAAGCACTTGAGCTGCAGCCAGAAAGGCACACTCAGTAGGCAGTGACAGTGTTAAGGAGTCTAGCCCAAGGACTCTTTACTATATAGGCCTTAACCAGTATACTATCCAGCCACAAGGGAAGTGGAAAACAACATTGACTTCAATGGTACAAAGTAGAAAACAACATTGACTTCAATGGTGCAAAGTGAAAAACATTGGGGGGGGGGGGGGGGGTTCTATACAAACAATGGTTTTCCACTTCCGGTTCAGCCTTTGAAAAGTGGCGATCCAAGGCCAAATATCAAACCCATTTTTTGTAAATGGTTCTTCCACCACTTTTGAATCTAAGGCTGTGGAAATGGAGCTTCAGTTCGCAACTTGGGGGCTATAGTGGGAAATCATATATGTACACACACACACACACACACACACACACACACACACACAGTACCGTGGTAGCTATCAGTTAAGGTGGCCCCACACAATGCAATAAAATGATCCAATTTTACGGCAATTCGATAAAAAAAAGATCGGATTTCCCTAAAAATTTAGAGCTTTTTTTTTATTCAAGCAAGAAATCAGATCGGATTTCCCGTTTTTATTTGATAACAGTCAATCGGGAATGGTGGATTTTTCTGACACCATAATAAAATAACCAGCATATCAAGATTTGCATGATTAAATGCAGCCAACAGGTAAAAATATTTGTGAATACAAACATACTAGACATAACAATGAGAAGTTGTAATTAGTAATTAGCACTACAAAAAAATAAGGCTAAAAAAATGAATAACAGAATTAATAATTTAATTTACCAATAAAAATCTGCAAGTTATAACAAAATAACTGCAATGCCTGCCAGACATCAGTCATAGTAATGCACAGATCCTCATGTGGCTGGCGTGCTATTCAGCTCTGATAGTAATTTTTACATCCTCATGTTATTCAGCACTGATAGTAATTTTTACATATTCATGTTATTTAGCACTGATAGTAATGCACACATACTCATGTTACTGTATTTAGCACAGGTAGTAATGCATAGATCTTCATTTTATCCAGCACTGATAGTAATGCACACATCCTCATGTTATCCAGCACTGATAGTAATGCACACATTCTCATGTTAATCAGCACTGATAGTAATGCGCACATCCTCATGTTACTATATTTAGCACTGGTAGTAATGCATATATCTTCATTTTATTCAGCACTGATAGTAATGCACCCATCTTCATGTTATTCAGCACTGATAGTAATGCACACATCCTCATGTTATTATGCAGCACTGATAGTAATGCACACATCCTCATGTTATTCAGCACTGATAGTAATGCACACATCCTCATGTAATTATGCAGCACTGATAGTAATGCACACATCTTCATGTTATTATGCAGCACTGATATGCACTGATATGCACATATCCTCATGTTATTCAGCACTGATGGTAATGCTCACATCCTCATGTTATTCAGCACTGACAGTAATGCACACATCCTCATGGTATTCAGCGCTGACAGTAATGCACACATCCTCATGTTATTCAGCACTGATAGTAATGCACGCATCCTCAGGTTATTCAGCGCTGACAGTAATGCACACATCCTCATGTTATTCAGCACTGATAGTAATGCACACATCCTCATGGTATTCAGCGCTGACAGTAATGCACACATCCTCATGTTATTCAGCACTGATAGTAATGCACGCATCCTCAGGTTATTCAGCGCTGACAGTAATGCACACATCCTCATGTTATTCAGCACTGATAGTAATGCACACATCCTCATGTTATTATTCAGCACTGATAGTAATGCACGCATCCTCAGGTTATTCAGCGCTGACAGTAATGCACACATCCTCATGTTATTCAGCACTGATAGTAATGCACACATCCTCATGGTATTCAGCGCTGACAGTAATGCACACATCCTCATGTTATTCAGCACTGATAGTAATGCACGCATCCTCAGGTTATTCAGCGCTGACAGTAATGCACACATCCTCATGTTATTCAGCACTGATAGTAATGCACACATCCTCAGGTTATTCAGCACTGATAGTAATGCACACATCCTCATGTTATTCAGCACTGATAGTAATGCACACATCCTCATGTTATTCAGCACTGATAGTAATGCACCCATCCTCATGTTATTCAGCACTGATAGTAATGCACGCATCCTCAGGTTATTCAGCGCTGACAGTAATGCATACATCCTCATGTTATTAAGCACTGATAGTAATGCACACATCCTCATGTTATTCAGCACTGACAGTAATGCACACATCCTCATGTTATTCAGCACTGATAGTAATGCACACATCCTCAGGTTATTCAGCACTGATAGTAATATGTTATCCATAGCGCAGTTACTGGATGATAATAACACTATCAGAGCACACTGGAAAGTACACACAGCTTGTTGTTGTTATTAATAAGGGAATTACTGACCTGCACACAAGGTGGGTTGCACCTCACGCTCTTCAGACTCCGGATCTCTACCTACTGAGCAGCCTGATCTGAGGGAGCCGCACTACCAGCCTAGACGTAGCCATAGCAATGATACTCCCTCCCCTACTCGTGTGGCCAATCAGCGAACTAACTCTCTCCTGCCACTGGGGAGGCATGTGAGCTCTGTATTCTCTTCCCAGGGATATCTAGGCTGTGATGTGCAGTCTTACCATTGTCACTGGTGCTAGTTCGTGACTCTACCAATCAGTTTACTCAAGGCAAGCAAGGGCAGCAGTGGTGGGGACAAAAATAGTGTTAAGGTGCCCATACACTCGTCAGATTGGCAGCAGATAGATAAGAAATGCATCTGATGAGCTATCTGATGCGTTTTTAGAACATTTTTTTACCAGGATAGAATTCCAATAGATTTCAGTTTGAAATCTATTGGAATTCTATCTGATGGCATTTTTTTGCCATCAGATTTCCATTAAGGCCGATGCAAACTGATAAGCAATCTCATCAGATCGACCTAAATTTTCCATCCTGCCAGCTCGATGGAAATCCATCGAAATCGGCCATCGATCGGTCGATTGGCCAACCGATTTGCAAACGATCAATCGATCGATCGATCGGGATCGATCGGTCGGCCAGAAAATCGGCTGAGTGTATGGGCCCCTTTATGCTTCACAACTTGTCAATACAGTACCTTTTAAGCCACACAAAAAAAAACAACAACAAGAATTATACTGAGAATCGTTTTATAATTTATAGTACCTTTTTCACCTATTTTTTTGTACTTTTTCAATTCAAAAGTGCTGAAAAGTTATTTTGAAGAGAAGATTAAAAAGAAGATTAAAGGGAGTCTGAAGCAATTCATTTTTTACAAATACTTGCCTACGGAGCGGGAAGGCTCTAGGTCCTATAGAGCCTTTCCATTCCTCTCCTGGTCCAGCGTTCCACCACTGGCTCCCCTGTAAGCAGTTTCCGACCGATGGGTCGGAGACTGCTCACTGCTGCTGCTGGAAGCTCGAGAGCCCGAGTGCCCCAAAGAGGGGCCGCTCCGTACCGCACATGCCCGAGCACGCTGTCATGTGCAGTACAGAGCAGCACGTCTTCGGGAGCACTCAGGATCCCAAAGCCACCCATGGTGGAACATTTGAACGGTGGAATGAGTGTTTTGCCTTAATATTGCCAGTGTCTTTGTATTGCGTCTTCATACTACACATGCACTGTATGGACATGTTCGTCCACGGTTGCGCGCACCCTCAGAAGAATATATTTAAACACTGGGTTGAATATGTTTAGAGGGACCCAGCACTGTCACGGTCCAGTATATGAAGATACGGGATGCTTATGGACTATCCCACAAATTAAACAAATAAGTGGTGTTTGGTCTGGTGAACTGGTAAGTAATCCTGGTCAATGAGATGCAAATAATTCCGACTTGATGAAGGATTATGCAAATTCTGTATGCAAATTCTGTATGCAAATGTATGCGGCTTGAAAATGGACCAATCAATTTAAACTTTGGTGGGACTTGATTGGTCCATATTCAAGCTGCATACATTTGCATAATACTGCATCAACTCAGAATTATCTTCATCTTATTGATCATGCCTACTAATAAGTATGAGCACAATAGGCTCATTATTTACCTCGCTATTTATCAACCATGCCCAACCCCGTGAAGTTATTCTTTCCCCCTATGGATGCTGGAGAGGTTAGTTACATTACCCCTTCCCTGAGCACTCTGCATTGGGGTGGGCCTTCTCTCTCACCACATAAACTGGGGGCTCTCTGATTACCTATAAGGGGGGCTCTCTGGCTACTTATACTGGGGAGGGGTTTTTTTGGCTGGCTATACTGGCTTTCTGTTGGGGGGGGGGGAGGCACATTTCTCTAGCTTTCTATACTGGAAGGGGGTCTTTCTGACTACCTATACTGGGGGAGCTCTCTGGTTACATGTACTGGGGTGCCCTTTCTACTTACCTAATATCGAGTGGCCCTCTCTCACAAACTATGATTGGGTGCGATTTCTTGATACCTTTACCTAACAATGTCCTAAGTGAAGATGCCTAAAGTGGCCACTAATGATCCAATGTTTTTCATCCGTCTTACCATTTCTATGTAATAAAAGGGAACTGCCTAAATGACCCATCTAAGATATTCATTCAATTTACCCTTATACTACATACATTTGGTAAAATTGGATGAAAAAGATCATTAGTGGCCACCTTAAAGTGGATCCGAGATGAACTTTTACTCATTGCATAATTGTGTTCCTTTCCTATTGTTTATAGGGCATTCCTCAAGCCAAATACTTTTTTTGTTTTTGTTTTAATACTCTAATTCCCTATAAACTAAACAAGCCTCGCCCACAGCTTTTTGAAGAGCCTTGGCATTTTCAGACAGTAGCAAGAGTTCATGGGAGCTCAGTCTGGGCAGGAGGAGAGGGAGGTATTACTAGCCAGAGATTACAGAGGCAGAGGGGAGGAGGGAGGAGGGCTTTAAGTTTTTTTCGCAGGCTGAATGCTGAAGATGCAGATAAGCTTGCCTGTGTGTAATGTTTACAAACAACATGGCTGCTGTCATTGTATCACTGGAAGAAATAACCATATTCTATTGAAGCGGTTTGTAAACTTTAGATAAGATATATAGACAAGTTACTTGTTATAGTTAGTTTTTCATCTCGGATCCGCTTTAAGAGATCTCTGTCCATGCCTTGGTAACTCAGGACCCTTTTACACTTAAAGCGTTGTTCTCTGTTAGTGTACGTCAGTACGCGTTGGTATGCATATTTTCCATAGCAGTGCATTGTGAAAAAGATTTCAGTCAAATATGGAAATTACTTTGAAAACCAGTTTTATTTCAGTTATAACTGAGAGAGTTAGGCTCAAAGTTTCCACAGTTTCCCATATTGGCAGATTAGTGGACCTGGTGTAACTAAGTCTGCCATAAGAATCAGGAAGTGCTCCTAAATTGACGACTCAATGTTGAAGTGGGACTGGAGAACAGAGGGGATCGTCTGGTATATCTCACATAACTACTCTAAGCTCACTTCCACAACAGCCTTAACAATCTGTGTGTTATTGGATGCTAAACTAAAAAAAATCCTGCTAATATCACCAATGTGGACTCTGTTGGTATCATATAGTACTACTGTACAACTCGTTTTTTTCCTCGTGGCCTAGCAACACAGAGAAATTAACACCCTGCTGCTCTAATATTGCTCAGACACAGCTGCAGTCCATAGGCATAATCAATGAACACCTGCTAAGACCTATCTATACAATGCCAATATATAGCAGCAATTTACGAAAGCTTTACACAGGTCAAAGCCACACCACTTCTGAGCTTATGCAACAGAGCTGACCAGTTACCTATTAAGGCAAAACACTGTTTCAGAGATGAACAGATTAATAGGTAACTAGCTATTTTGTTTAAAAACATTTTGCTAATACGTAACTCAGCTCTTTTACACTAGATGTGGACAGCCTGTGCTAAAGTCTGCCTTTTTGTTATAGTAATAGACGTATACACATAGTATACATACACTGGAGGCATTCTTCATTTGGCCCATCCAACAGTCAGGTGACAGGTGCAGCTTATGAATTAACTAGGATTAAGTACCAGTTCCCAGGCACGGGACATTTTTATTTCCTGGTTTTAAAGGGAAATAGTTTGTATATTCAGCGAGTTAGTCCAAGGTTCACCTGAATGACATTTTGAAAGGACTTTCCAATTTCTTGTTTGCTGTTACTTTTATTATTAAACATGCATGTTACATGTAGATGGGTAGGTAAGAGAGTGTGCTCAACATGTCAAATTCCAACCTGCGGGCCAAATCTCCGGCCCGTACAACCATCAAATTAGGCTCACAAGTGGTTTCCCAATTTTGCATTTTGTTTGTCCCACCATCTATGTTAGAGGTGAAGCTAACTAGGGAAGCCATATGGGGAGAAAGCACTGGATACCAGGTAACTGTATAGGGGAGGGAGGGGGGCCACTAGACACCAGAGGACTGTATGAGGCAGGGAGGGATGACCACTAAAAATGGGTGTTCCTCCTACATCCCCAAGGAACTGTATAGGGGATGTAGGAGGAACACTAAACACCAGGGAACTTTATTGGGGAGGGAGGAGGCATTAGATACCAGGGAACTGTATAGGGGAGGGAAAAGGGCCACTAGACACTAGGGAACTCTGTAGGGGGAGGTAGAGGGGCCACTATACACCAGGGAATTGTAAAATGAAGGGAGGAGGGCCATTACACACTGGGGGAACTTTATAAGCGTGGAAGGTGGCCATTAGTTATTGAGGTTGGGCTGCAACTTGGTCCAAGTGTTAAAATTTGGACTACTTTATCTTTGAGTTTAACATCCCTGCTTTACTAATATTTTTTTATTTATATAGCTCCAACATCTTCCATAGCACTGTACATTGTACAGAACAAATATTGGGAAACATATATTCTTGAGAAATTCAAGACACTGTACAGTCATATGGTACAATGGTTGTGGATGGGCACTCCATCATAAAGCAATAGGGTGCTTGATGCTGAGGCATAGGCGATGCCTCTTTAGCAGTAGGTAATAACCATGTGTTCCACAAAACGTTGCCATGTAGGGTCCCCCTTTATTAAGTAACCATACGCCTTGATAAAGGGGGACCCTGCGCGGTCCCCAAAACAATCGTCGGCTAACTTTTTGTGGAACACGGCTCATTAAAGAACGTGTCTGATGGAAATTGGTGTGCTGGTACATTGGGTTACCTACTGTACAGTCATGACATTCAATAGTCGAAATACAAATACATATATAGTTAATGCGTAGTTTGAGATATTTCTAAAGTTGGTACATGTTCATATGGTAAATTACAGCATCATGAGAAACACTAGGAGGATGTCCCTGCCATTGTGAGCTTACAATCTAGAGGGTAGTGGGGAGGAAACAATAGGGAAGGAGACACAGGGGTTAATGGGTGAGACAGTGCTACCTATAGCAAATGATAGGCTTGTCTGAATAGGTGTGTTTTCAGAGTACGTTTGAAGGTTTCCAGGCTCAGAGCATGACGAACCGGCTGTGGGAGAGAGTTCCAAAGAAGAGGGACAGCCCGTGAAAAGTTCTGGATGCGAGAGTGAGAGGAGGTGACCAGGCTAGAGGACAAAAAGGTCTCCTGTGAGGAACAGAGGATCCGGGCAGGGAGGTATCTGGAGATTAAAGTGATGCTTTAAAGTAAATCAACTTGGGGTCCATCAACGGCTATTGCCAGCCTCCTTACGATATATCATAACAGCTGACTGCTTTAGTGTGTTTAGTTCCAGCATTAATCCAGCATGTGCACAGTGATCAGAAATGTGTAAGGCTGAATTTCCACCAGGCTGACATGCCTCTGCACGACGCGATGCCGGCACGTATTGTAATGCGAAAACGCATCCAAATCCCTCTAGCAATGCCATGCATGGCAATAGGGGTTCACAAGTATGATTCAATTTTATGCATCCATACTTTTTGCCCACACGTGTTTTCCCACCCGAATTTCAATGCAAAGAAACAAGAATCAACTCAGTGGAAACTAAGCCTTATAGCTGGCAGCGTGCAGCACTCACGTGGAGTACGAGAGGATTCGCCGCTGGGAGATTTGGGAGCAGGATACAGCTGGTATGGCTTATCCTGCTGCTGCACAAGTTCCCGGCAAGGTTAATTACTATTCCCCCTCTAGGTCCACGTGGATGGTGGGGAATCATGTAATTAGGCTTCCAGCTATTGCTGGAGGCCGAATTACAGTGTTTTAAAACTAACTTCAGCTCCGTCTTCTGACTGAGCTGAAGTTACTCACTGTGTGCCACTATAGCCGTAATTCTTACTACGGTCTATGGTGGCACCGGCTGTGCCCAAATCTCCTGCGCTGGATTGCGAATGTTCGCTCACGTGGAATACAAAAACCAAGAAACAAATAGCATGTTTACTAAGTGTTCAAATACCCTTAGATGCTATCCATAGGACATGCAGAAGCTGTGATTGCACCAGGGCCTTCAACTCTAGAAGGCCTTTTGCAGTAGCTCTTTATTGGTGGTGGTCTGTATTATGCAGTTATTAACCACTTTAGGATCCTTGGTACGCATATCTACGCCCCTTTAAACTTTACGTGCGGATCAGTGGGGTAGATATGCGTACTGCTGCCTTACTGTCGCGTTTATGATCCCTGCGCTGTTTTCCGTCAATCCACCGCTGCAGCCCCCTCCATCTGTGATCAGGATGTGAGAATCTTTTGATTCTCAATCCCGATCACCGTTCCGGTGTCTTCTGAGTGCTTGCAAACGTCACGCAAGCTCTCAGACCACCACTTCCGTGTTCTATTAATAGAAACACGGTCTCAGTAGCACCATCTTGTGGCCAAAAAGTAAAATACACCTATTTATACCAGTATACTGTTTTACATAGAAAGTTTATTATTATTATTTTTTTTTATAATACTTTTAGCCCCTTCCAACCCTGCCCCACAGTTACAGAAATAAAACACTTGTTAAAAAAAAAATTACATCATTTTTTTTTTTTACATAAATAGTTACCTTAGGGACTTTTCTAATATGGATGTCATGAGAGTATATCACTGTTAATTATGCAAAAAAAAGTCTTGTAATAATAAGTGAAAAAGTATAAAAAATCTCTAAATGGAAAAATGCTGTTTTATTTCCAGATAAAATATTATCACCATACATTGTACTTCGGATACAATTTAAATGTTGTAATAACCGGGACAAATGGGCAAATAAAACGTGTGGGTTTTATGTACCGAAGCAAGTTTTATTTTAAAACTATAATGGCTGAAAACTGAGAAATAATCATTTTTTTTCTTTTTTTCCTTATTATTCCCTTTATAATGCATATAAAATAAAATAATTCATAGCAAAAACTACCACGCAAAGAAAGCCTAATTTGTGGCGAAAAAAAACAATATCTAGATCATTTCAGTGTGATAAGTAACAAAGTTATCGCTGTATGAATGGGAGGAGCGCTGAAATGTGAAAGTTGTTTTGGTTTTTAAGGGAAAAAAAACTGTGATCCTGAAGTGGTTAAGCTTGCTGTACAATGCAGGAGGGAAGTGGACAGTCTAAAATTTGCACTCGGGCCCATAGCCACTGCTAGCATTTCATAGTGCTCCACAACCAAAACACCAGAGATAAAGGCTGCCTATGTACTATTTCCAGTGTTGCCATTGTTTGTTAATTAAAAACAGTCACAGGAAAATAAGTGAGACACTTGTAAATTGTACAGCAGTTGTCTAACGCCAGCCTTTTAAAGCTATGTACACACTCTGGAATGAAATCGGCCATAAAGACCACCTCGGCCGAGAATCATGGCCATCCAACATCTTGTAAAGATCTGGCATGCCAGATGAATGAGCCCACTACAGCAGACTTTCTATACTGGGGCACCACCTATATCTGGCTACAGGCTACCTATACTGGGCCACCACCTATACCTGGCTACCTATACTGGGGCTGGAACCACCTATACATAGCTACCTATACTGGGGCACCACCTATATCTGGCTACCTATACTGGGGCACCACCTATACTTGGCTACTTATACTGAGGGCACAACCTGTACCTGGCTACCTATACTGGGGCACCACCTATACTTGGCTACTTATACTGGGGCACCTATAGCTTTCTACCTATACTGGGGGCACCTGTACCTGGCTAACCTATACTGGTGCACCACCCATACCAGGCTACCTATACCGGGGCACAACCTATAGTTGCATACCTATACTGGGGGGGCACCTGTATCTTGCTGGCCTAATCTTGGGCACCAGCTATACCAGGCTACCTATACAGGGGGCATCTACACCAGGCTACCTATACTGGGGCACCACCAATCGCTGGCTACCTATACTGGGCCACCACCTATACCTGGCTACCTATACTGGGGCTGGAACCACCTATACATAGCTACCTATACCTATACTGGGGCACCACCTATCGCTGGCTACCTATACTGGGGTAACCTATACCTGGCTACTTATACTGGAGGCACCTATGCCTGGATACCTATACTAAGGGCACATATACCTGGCTAGGGCAGGGGGACAAGCTGAGACAGAAGGGGGCAAGAGGTAACACAGGGGGATAAAAGAGGCACAGGAGGAACAGAGGCGGAAAAAAGAGGCACAGGGAGAAAAGAGATAAGACGGGAACATGAGGTCACACAGAGGGACACAAAAGAGGCACAAACTGAGGTGAGACAGAGGGAGACAGAAGAGGCACAGGAAGAAAAGAGGGGGACAAAAGAAAACGTATATAGGATAAGAATGGACCTACAAGTCCCGATCTCATTTGTTAACCGGGGACTACCTGTATTTTGCTAGTATTTGGCTCCACGCCCACTTTTTGCCGCATCACGTTGTGCATGCCGCTTTCTTCAGTGTCGGAGCCATGAACATTTTTCGCCACAGCGCACTTCGCGCATGGACACGGGGGTGGGGTGTCTAGTGGGCAGGCACAGCAACCAGTGGGTAAGCCCAGGGAGAGGGGGGCCCAGGCCTGATGATGTGTGAAGGGCCCCAACATTTCTGATGGCAGCACTGCACCCAAGCACCAGCTGATCACGTTGTTCTCCCCCACTGGCTTGCCTGTGGAAATCTGCTCTGTTGTGCACAACTCGTTCTCCCTCTTCCCCTTTCCATAGCAACAGACACGTTGCTAGCCTGGAGGCTAGTGATGCATCTGTAAAACGCCAGCAGAGTACTGTCACTCAAGGGATCATGTACCTCTTCCTATCAGGTGACAGAAGTCCCCTGGTGTTGATGGGGATTCTTTAGTTTTAGTTTTCACACCAGGGATGTTGACACTGCACATCTTCATTAGAGGTTTATGGGTGCTAGGTGATGGGGGTATAGTAGTTTGCCAAACCTTGTATATTCACACAGGCACATGGCTGGGACCAAAGAACTGAGTTTACTGTATCAGGGCTTACTATAACGAGATATATATATATATTACACTTTTTTTTTTTTTACCACCTACATTTGGTACAATGCAATTCGTTTAAAAGGAGCAGATCACCAAAACAGCCAGGAAACTAGATGCGTAGGCCTGTTTTGATAGTGGATCCACTGCAGCTCCAGCGCCTCACCTCCAGCCCTGAGCTTATTTAGAAAAACAAAGGATAAGCCCTGCTTCAGGCCAGGCCAAGCCAAGGGGCCCAGCTCTCAGTTCCTGAGTTGAAGCTCTGCCAAGTCTAATTTGCAGGTAGCTCCATTCTCTCCACAGACAGGAATGTTTTTGCTCTTATCCAGATAATGACTTAGAAATTGTACAATTAGTTAAAATCCGGTCAGCTCTTCTTAAATTACAGATTGTGCTCAGGAAATTACTCCAATTATCACTGCTTCATATTGCCTGGAGGTTTCCTAATCAAGAAACAAGTCCCAGACCTCCTTGGACATCCAGGAAATGAATAATGATGTTTGTAAGTCTCAACTCCCTATGGTGACAACATAACTATGAACAATATCATAACATACAACAACCAGGCATGTGTACCATAGTCCGAGCATAGCAGGCATCAATGAGCCACCCGAAAAATATGTTACAAAAGGACTGATCCACCTAAAACTCATATTGTAGGTAGTTGGTTGGTAAGTGGGGCCACCATTTCTGACAATCTAGCTTTTGTATGGCAGCCCCCCATTCCAGGCACCGATTGTTCTCCTCCTGGACCTATTCCTCAATTAAATATCTTGGTATATTACCGATTTCCCTACCAAAAGTTAAGTGCAAAATTGTGGAAGTAGGATGGCACTGCAAGGGATAATTATCATTTTAGTATCCTTGGGCGCATAGCATTAATAATAATGATTTTGCCTAAGGTCCTCTTCTTGATGCAGTGTCTGCCACTGTCCCGTCCCCATAACTGGTTCTCCGATTGGAACAGAGTATTTGTGAATTTTATCTTCAAGCATAGCAGTAGGGTATTGTACCGTGTTAGCCAAGAGTAAAAGCAAGTGGGCCAGATCCAGCTGGAGAATAGCTTTTAGTACAATTTCCAGAAGGAAGGATTTGGAGGGCCTGGGAGCCCAGAATATCTTGCAACATTATAAAAACATACAACTAATAAGAGTACTAGAATGGAGAACTAATAACAGAGAGAGGCCCTGGATAAGACTTGAAAGGGGTCAGTTCTGCCCAGATTTTTTTTCTTCTCCTGGATATTGGATAATGTGCGCAGGGTGTCCTTCTTGCTTTAACTTAGTATTCTAACCTTTTATAAGATACTTAAAGTAATACTAAAGTAAAAAAACAAACAAAAAAAACAACACATACTTACCCATGGATAAGGATGGCTCTGGGTCCTATAGAGCCTTCCTGTTCCTCTCACGATCCCCTCATTCCAGGGCCGACACCCCATTTGCAGTATTCAACGGATAAGTCGAATACTGGTCTCTGCCACCATGCAAGACTTCA
The DNA here is from genome assembly GCF_040937935.1 of Hyperolius riggenbachi. Lineage (NCBI taxonomy): Eukaryota > Metazoa > Chordata > Amphibia > Anura > Hyperoliidae > Hyperolius > Hyperolius riggenbachi. The sequence continues at coordinate 237,218,333 of NC_090654.1, read as the reverse complement.
GAAGGCCTTCGGGAGCCCGGGTGCTTCCTAAGACGGACGGCTCCGTATTGCACATATGCAAGCACAAATGAGCACGCATTAGTGCCTGCGCAGTACTGAGCTGCCCGACTTTGAAAGCACTTAGGCTCCTGAAGCCTTTCGTGGTGGCAGATTTAAATGGGGATGACAGCACTGGAACGAGGGTACTGTCAGAGGAACAGAAAGGCTTGCTCTATAGGACCCAGAGCCTTCCCTCTCCAAAGATAAGTATTGTTTTTTTTTCACTTCAACATTGCTTTAAGGAATGGCAGGAGAAGGGAGGAAGATCATCAATGATGACACTGGGTGATAATCTGGGTTTTGAACTGGCATGGTTTAGGTTAAATGGAATAGACACTGATTTTAGGATAATGCATGCACTCGGTGATGAGGACCTAAATATTCCTAAAGTGTCTATCCCTCCTACTTATGGTGCAATACAAATACAGAACTACAGTGCTCAAGAAGTAAGTGGTATGAGCGCTCCTCTGATGTCTAAACTTAAATTTAAAATTAGACTGACACAGGTCAGGCTGAAATGGTAGACCGCTACACACTGGGGAGGTGTCACCACCCTAAAGTAGTAGAAATGCTATGTAAATCAATAGAAGTCCACCATATGCAGAATTCTCAACAGTCTCAGTAGTCAGTTCCACATCAGATGTCGCAATATCCAAAAAGCTGTACGTTATACTCTCACCAACGTTAATGGCTGATCATATGCATCAGCAAACTCGCTTGATCAAATGGAATAGCTCCAGGGCTTGAGCTAGAACAAATGCACACGCTCACCTGGTGAGGCAGGGGCAGCGGAGAGGTACAGAAGGGAAGACTGACAGTGGAGCAGAGTACCCGTTTTTAAGGTGGACATTGTTATACTGTATGAGGAGAAAATCTACCTCAATAAGCGTATCTAGCTGGTCTGTACTGGGTAAGCCCAGCTATCTGGTGAGCGTGCATTTGTTCTATTTTTTCACTTATTGGTGCACACAGCACGTTGGGAGAGGACAACACGGTGTATATACAGGTGGTGGAAGATTATGTTATTTTGGAAACTGGATTGCGCTATGGATGTTTCTATTTTATGTTGAGTGACATATAGGGAGAAGCAAAAGCTATGGAGCTATTCCATTTGATCAAGCGAGTTTGCTGATGCATATGATCAGCCATTAACGTTGGTGAGAGTATAACTTATTGCTTTTCGGATATTGCTACATCTGATGTGGAACTGACTACTGAGACTTGAGAATTCTGCATATAGTGGACTTATATTGATTTACATGGCACTTTGTTGTGGTGTGAGCTCTGCATTGATGGGAAATGACATAGGTGTCTCCCAAAAGATAATTAGACGATTTACAAGAGGCATTATTGTGGGAAAAAATAATTTTGAAGCTTTTACTTATATGTGAGCAAAAAGTGTCCAGACCAAATTATTCATGCCCTTCACAAACTGTCAAACGTCTGTGGGAAAATGCAAAGTTCTATACCATTCCAAATAGTCCAAGCTGTTCTAAAGCATACTAATTACCCTGATTAATTGGGAACAGCTGTTTTAATCAACTCAACAGGTGAAAAACAGCAGCTCTCTGCAGTTTTGTGGACAGTCATGGCTAAGACAAAGGAGCTCAGTGAGGACCTGTGGCTGTTCACAAGTCAGGAAAGGGCTATAAGACCATTTCTAAATGTTTTCAAGTTCCAGTGGCTACAGTGCAAAGTATTATTAAAAAAATGCTAGATGTTCCGCACTGTGGAAAATCTCAAAGGACGTGGTCAAAAGTGACACCTGTGCTGACCAGGTGAATAGTGAAAGAGTTAAAAAAGAAGAATCCAAGGATAACCACCAAGGCCATCCTTGTGAATCTGGGCTTTGCTGGTGTCAATGTCTCAAGGCAGACAATCCAACGGACACTGCAAACTGCTGGGTGTGCAGTGCTAACATAATTAGCCATGGGGTATGAATAATTAAGGGCAGCACTGCACCTAAAAAGGTTAAGCAAAAAAGGATATACAGTATGAGAAGATCCCTTAATAATTATGAAAAATACATACTCCTACACTTAAATCCCCCCAAAAAAGCCTATCCCCAAATTATGGACTGTGAGATAAACTGTCGGATAGAACTTTTCCCTCCTTCTGCCAAAAATGGGAACTAGAAGTGGAAGTACACTTTGAGTTTGACAACTGGGTCAAAGCCTTTCAAACCCCTGGGTTTCTGCAAGGTAAATGGTATTAACATTAAAGTGTATCTGTGATGGGTTTCCTTGGTGTATTTATACTTACCTGTGGCATCTTCTAGCCCCATTAGATGCGGAGTGCCTCACCGTCCTCTCTGGCTGCTCCGCTCTCATGTAATCCCCCAGTAATCTGGCCCGTCATGCTTGGCCGCCCGCACACCCCTACCGGGCTCCCCATGCCCAAAAAGCGTTCTCTGCCTGAGCAGCACTACTGTGGGGCCGGCCAGATAACCGAGGAGAATTAAAAGAAAGGAGAGGACAGAGAGGGCGGCAAGGGACCGCACGCTCCTCATGGGGCTGGAGGAAGCCCCAAGTAAGTATAAATGCATCAAGGAATCCCATTTCAGGTTTCCTTTAAGTAAATATGTCAGCCTTCATATCGCTCTTTCTTTAGGTTCCCTTTAAGAAATGAATTCCAATATAGATGCATGACCCAAACTCACCCTAGCCAAAGGCAGAAAGAAAAAGCAATTTGTGAACATGAACCTGCTGTTAATTACATTGGCACTTATTAGAAGGTGTGTTTTATCAATGCTTGAAGACATGTGCTTTGCTTTCCATCAGTTACCAAGTGACACCATGCCTGCTAGCACTGAGCACTCAGAGTTCAGCTCCCTTCCCTTCCTTTGTTCAGAGAATTCTTCACATGCTTTCAGCCACCACAAACTCTCACTAGTCTTGTGTGTGTGACCTTTCCATGTTCCCTAGCACAGATGTTACAGCGCCTTGGTTGACCTCTTCTGTTTGAGGGGGGTTACAGTTTTGCTTGTGAACATACAATCCCCATAGTGCCAAGTACTCACCTAAAGATAGATCAGGTGGCGATGGCGATGAACTAGCGGATCGTCGATCCATCTTCCAAAATCGCTTACCAAGGGAACAAGCGGCAGGTGCGAATGAGACTTCAAACGATTATGATAATTAGCGCAGGAGTCTATGGGGATTAGAACGATAGTCCGTGATGGGATCCAATGCGACGGTTGCAATCGCCGAGGCCATACATTGCTTAACATCCTTTAATTGACTTTAATTAAATCATACTTACACTATATTGTGAAAAATGATCGTTCATCACAGAAAATGTCACCGGTTAAAGAACAAACGCCACAAAAACGCATCATGGGGGCGGGCCTTAAGGCAGTTCTCACTTCTTAGGATTGTACGCATTTTTGCAGAACTACGGAAAACATGCACCCCCGCACATCTTATAAAAATGAATGAGATCATCAAGAATTGGAATTTTTTTATTTTTTGTATTCATGTGCATTTAGTTTTTTTGCATTTTTCTCTGTGGTAAACCGCTTTCCACTGTACATTGTAATAATTCTACAGTATTTTGCTGTAAAATGTCTAAACTAAAAATCTTGCACGGAAAAAACAAAAATGAGAACGCTGTGCTGAAAAAAACTAAAAATAACTGTGATATTAAATGGACACGTGTGCGCCCTACTGTACGACAAAATCCTAATATTTAAAGGACCACTATCATGAAAATTGTACAATATAAAATACATGCAAGACATACATTTTTCCCAAAGTAAATGCACTATAAATTACTGTTTTCCTATGCCATTGTCACTTACAGCTGACTTGTCCATCTCTTCATGAGGGTTTCTCAGTATTTCTTTTATTCTTTACAAAAGCACCCCCTGGAAAGGATCTATACAAAGATGCCGGCCAGTCTGCTGTATTTAAGAAGAAAAGCAAAATCAGCAATACAAATGAACTGCATTACTGATTAGAGCCATATTTTAAATCTCAACTAAAGTGAGAGGAATACAGAGGTGGTCATTTACTTCCTTTAAACAATGCAAATTGCCTGGGGTGTGTTATAATTTAAGTAGGCCTCAGTTATTTGGGACTGAGTTAGTCAAAAAGGCTTGGAGTGCAGATCGGCCCTTTAAGGGGATTTTCTCTGAGAGAGAAAATCTGCAGTTCTGTCAGCAGAACTAGAACATACCAAGAAGCTGTTCTAGTACAAGGCCGCAGGTCTCCCTGACCTGCACATGTACCGCCACTAGAACAATAAACATCAGCCATGTTATGTAAATATTCATATTCCTGCATATAGGTCAGAAGCCTCATTGATTATTAATCAAGTAGGTGGGTATGATGACACCACGAGTGGGTCCACCAATAGTCTGATCTAGGGGGTGGCGAAGATGATGTCATATTTAACTCTTTCCTAGTCAGTATTAAAGGCTGAGGGAGCTATGGGAGCTCATTCTGCTCTTTACTTTCGCAATAGCTCGCAAGGCTGACTGGGACCTCTAAGTATGTGCTTCCTTTCGGTAATCTGATATAATGTATGCTGTACATAGGTAGTCTAGATGTAACATAGAGTAGATACAAGAAGACCTGGGTACCTTCAGCAGGAAGGTACTCACGCAGCTGTAACGCAACATGGAAGTCTGCTTTGCCAGGAGATGATAAACTGTATCTATCTGTATTTCTGTTACTTGAATAAATAACGTAAACATTGAAGAAGCCTGAGAAAGTCTATCTCCTGCTTGCTGTGTGGAGAGTCAAGTGATCTCACAGTCTGTGAGACGTAACTGTAAGAAGTTACTGGTGTCGAAGCAAGGTGATAGGAGCAGGTTCTAACAGTGGTGCTGAAACCCTTCCCTGCCTAGCAAAACGGGCAGACAGGGGCCGGGGCCGAAGAAGTTTTCAAGATATTCCACAGCAAAACAAGCGGAATAGACGCGGAATGTAAAGCTTATCAAGCTGAGACTGATAAGCTGGTGTGGGGAGTGTGCGTTGCGGGAGCCAAGCACACGGGCTGCAATTCGAGGAAACCAGCGGCGAAACTCTTGGATGTTAAACTTTGTAAGTGCACAGCAGTCAATAGCCTAAACCGGACCGCAGGTGACTGGAACGCTCCGAGGCCGGCTGGCAGCTGGAGATCGATCCGCTGAGCCAGTGTGGGTACACAGAGATGACGCTCAGGAGTTCCAGGGATCCACTCAGTTTCGTGGAGAAGTTGCCAAAAGCTGGTCGAATTGGCAGGCGTACGAAGTCCGCGGCTCAGGCATGTATGATTTACGGTGTTATATGGCGTTATCTGTGTTGTATTTGGTGTTATAACAAGGAGAGGATAATGTGTTAATGTGTACATTCTGTGTTAATTGCAGTGTGGAGGCTGCGGGCTTCTCATCTCTCCCGTGCGTGTTGGGAGGGGTGAGGTTAGGAGCAGCTCCGTGGTAAATATGTGGTGCTGTGTTCAGAGTTTATGTGCTTTGATTTTTTTTAGGATTCAATGTTCCTGTGTTGCTAGAGCGTACATGGTATGGGTTTTAATGTTTCTGTACTGTATGTTACGGTTTAGAATGTGGTTACATCCACATTTGTCACAGGCATGTTTTTTTCTGCTGGTGGTATTTGCTGCGTTTGTTTTTTTTCTCTCTTTCGTTTTCTCAGAGAAGCTGCCTGCGTAGGAGTGTTGACAGCGAAGCTACAGTCTGTTTGTACTGGATGGGAGGGAGAAGAGAGAGAGAGATAGCTGAGTAGACAGGAGAGGGGAGTTGAGACAGTTGTAAAACTTAGAAGTAAGTTTTTTCTTCGGTGAGCTGGCGGTTTTTCCAGAGCCCGATCAGTGTGTTTTTTTTCCTCTCTGTCTATAGTGGAAAGCGTAGTGAGATGAGTAAGCTTATCTCGTTCCAGTCAGAGCTGCCTAAAAGCTTTTAAATGTCTCAGAAGAAGTTCTAGCTGGGATGTTAACAGTTATGGCCGTGATAAGAGGGAGAAAGATTCCTACATTCCTAGTCTCTGGGGATCCTTATGCCTGATTGCAGTTCGGATTACAGCTGAGACATGACGGAATGCTGAGGCTGATCTTTGTGCACTGTGTATCGAGTGTGTAATTGTGCATAAAATGTATGTTCTGTGTGAGTTTGTTTTCTCTCCTAAGGTTTATAGGATCGAGAGGCTGCTATGGGAGCAGCCATCTTAGCTGGCAGTCCAGGACTCAAAATGGCGGCAGTAGAGAGGGCCCGCCCCCAAGAGTCATGGCCCCCACATGTCATGGCAGAGGGGAGGAGGGGCTGGGGGATCCACGTCACGTCAGGCTGTGCTCGCGGCTCCGGGCAGAACAGCTGAAAGGGAGGGGGGTAGAAATACAGAGACATGCTACTGTGTGTCTCGGTTCTCGAAGTATTTCCCCAGAGTTTTTCCCTGAGTCCATGGAAAGAAATGCCAGGATACGTGCACCAAGCTATTACTGTAAGATTAGCAGGAGCACGGATAGGAAGTGTGTCCCAGCTAGGTGCAGGGACACACGTAGCAGTGCAGGTCAGGAAAGTGTCTGTACGGAGTTGCTTACGGGATTATTCCTGTAAGTGGGGCACCTTAATGGGTGGTGCAGCATGAGTTCCCAATAGAAGGAAGGGGGGACAGTGCATCAGGGGGGTGCCGGACGTTGGGAAAAAGGGAGTTGACCAATCCGGGTTTCCGTCGCCGCTGCTGCAGAGCGGTAACGTTTTTTTCCGGTTTTTTGTCGTGGATAGGGCCAGAGCTGGACTAAGAGGTCTATGCTGGGCTGGGGCTGTTTTTTTTGTGCGTTTTTTCATCCACTGATTGGTCAAATATGTTTTTTCCAGCTCCTCTCAATTGTAGAACAAGAACTGACAGCAGTTCATGGGGCAATTATACAAATGAAAGAATTGCCATGTGCAGAGTGACAGTGTACCAGCACGGTGTTTGCCATGTGACTACCTGCCACGTGGGCATTCAGGGATCTGCATACAGGCATGTGACGCTGGTATGCTTAGCCCTGCACCCTGGGTAGTTTAAGTGTTAAATGCTCCTTCCTACATGGAGGCAGCCATTTTTTTTTGCAGTTTAGATAGTGGCACGGCAAACATTGATTAGAGGGTACAACACACAGAACTTCTAGCAGAGCTGGTATTGCGATGAAGATCTAGATAAGTTAATGCGAAAATGAGTAAGAGCATTGCAGGCTCACCTGCAAAGCAGCAACAGGTGTGGCATCCGTAATCTGTGCATGCGACGGCCGCGCATGGACAGATAGGGGGGGATGTGGAGTGAGCTGCAATGAGGTGAGAGCTTCCAGAGGTGAAGTCCGCGGGAGCATATTTTAAACAGGTAAGTACTGAGGATAGTACTGAGGTAGGGGAGTGAAGTTTAACTCCAATCTACCAATAAGAGTAAACAGAGTTCATGAGAACCATAAAGCAACGAGATCAATTACGATATATATTGATCAATTTAAAGTGTACAGAGTACAAGCCGCAGGGCGAATCCCAAATCATTAATAAGAATTGATTTGTTTGTATTTTGATTTCAGGAGTTGGGCAATATGGAATCGAGACAGCTGCAGTGCTGGCAGCAAAGATGGAGATGTCAGTCGGATAAGCGAAAGGTTCCAGATGCCAATCTAAGTTTGGAGAAACACGAGATTCCTGAAATTGGAAAGAGACTAAAACACGAGATTCCTGAAATTGGAAAGAGACTAAAAACCGAGGTTCCTGAGATCGGAAAACGTCTAAAAAAACTGACTGAGCAAAGCATAGTGCAAATTGCTAATGTTTTTCTTTCCCAAGGTGGTGCTTTTATAATGAAGAGTACCGTGCTGATGGTGATCCTAGGTTGCCATTCCGTCCTAGGAGAACGAAGAGAGGACATTCTCATGTATAATAAGGGGTTAATGAGAATGCAAGGCCCAAGCATGTTAATGTTGGGTGACAAAGGTACTAATCCTTTCACACCTCCCTCCGCTTGGCACAAATGGACCATGCAGGGACGGAGGAAAAGAGCACTTGTGCCAGGAGAAAACAAATTTCAGGGCACAATGTGGTTGAAAGGGCTGAAAGGTCAGGTGTGCTGGAAGGGTGACGTGAACGGCAGTGTAAACCTGCTATTGAATGTCACACTCCCAGAATCGATGCACCGATCCAAAGGTTTGTTAAAAGGTACATTGCAGTACAATGGGTACGTGCAAAAGGTGGAGTGTGTGATTCAGGGGTACCTTGTCTTGGTTATGCAGAGTGAGATGGTTCCAGATGGGAGAGGAACGAGCAGGAGGCGTCAATTCTCATACCAGAGAGACGCAAGGGACAACATCACACTCTGGAGCTACCAACAGAGAGTGCCTCTGAAACAACTATACACATGTAAAGGCTGGAAAGCCGAGGGTTGGTGGTTCTCGAAACACGAAGTAAAAATCGAGATCAAGCCACATTTCCAGGTGACAAAGAGGGTGGGGAGAGCGATCCTGGGGGAGGGAAAGCCAACACAGGGAACCCCATCCACACTACACGGGTCACAACAGGGGACGATATTACACAGTCCATATGCAGCCGCTTATCCTCATGCTAGGTGGGTAAGTGAAGAGGTACTCTTAATTGAAAGATTGCAGAGAGTACTGTCTTCCCGACTTCAGGTACATATTGTGCCTCAGGACGTAAGGGGGGAAGAGGTCCAATCAGGACAGTTGGGGGCATATTTTGTCAGGGAGATGCTTAAAGATCCTGTCCAACTGAGATTGGACAAGGGGAGGTATATTAAGTTTTCTGGAGAAGGATCTTTTGCATGGCAGCTTTGAGATGTTTGGGTGAACAAAGGGAAACGGTGCAACATTCCTTTAGGCACCGCCACTTCCTTAGTTCCCACCTCAACCCGTGTCTCACACCAGGACCTGAGAGGTCAACCTTTTTTGGTGCTAGACGGGGAGGTGAAGCAAGTAGAGTTGTCCTCATGCGGGCAATTCTTGCAGAAGTACCTGCGTTGGCCGGGGCAAGTCAAATTTAGTGAAGAAGCCTGCGGGCTCAATAACGCAGAATGCGAGGCTACTATTCAAAAGATCCACCCTGAAGCCCAACCGATAGTTCCGGTGGCTGAAGGAAAGGTTTGTTTTTTTAACATAGTGTCTAAGGATACATTCAAGGTATATTCTCATAATTGTTCCGATAAGGGGGAGTTTCCAAGGGGAACATATTGGGTGAGCGGAGATCCCATATGGATCCAGTCATCCAGGTTGGATGACGTTATTTCTCAAAGTGTTAAGAGAACTCTAAAGTGCAAAGTTTCACGGGTAGTTCCCATCCTGAAAGATAACACGACATGGGACGATGGGGAACAGGGTTTGATCCAAGACGACCACATTTTGTTACAAAGGTTAAACAAACAGTACACTAAGTTAGAGGTAAGATTTCACCATGATACAGGTGATCTTAACGAGGTAGAACACAAAAATGAGCAGGCGAGTGCCAGTCTGACCTGGTGGACAAAGGTTCCGGTGATGTTCCAGGGACACTCGGACTGGGCCTCTGCAGTTCCAAAGTTCTTTCTACACCCACTGGTCGTCTGGATGGGGATGACAACGTTAGGCATCATTATCCAGGTGAGGTTGCGTGTTAAAATTACGTAAAACAAATTACCCTGGTCCAGAGATTGGTGCCTCATAAACAATCTCATGAACCGATATTTTCAAATTAAGGGATATACAGGGTTACGGGTATAGGTTTAGTAGTACCGGTGATGGAGTTGATTGTATAAAGGCGCTCTTTTAGAAGGCACCTGGCACTGCTCCATTGAGTAACAAACAAACGAGTTTCACTTTTCTGTGGTCATGCAAGTTTGTGAGTGATACGTAAGTGACGCAAATGCTGAGCATGTGGTATAGAGGGACTTAGAAGTAGGGCCTCCCCAGAGAGCCTGGTTACAGGAAGACCAAGAGGTCTTGCTCTCTCTCTTCCAGGGGTAACCGCCTAGAGCAGAGAAGTTGTGTGAGCACGAACATCGAAAAGTGAAACATAAAGGAAAGAAACCAGAAACGGTTAGGTTCAGAAGTGGGGATCTGCGGATCAAGCCTTTTTAGGGGGGATTGTTATAATTTAAGTAGGCCTCAGTTATTTGGGACTGAGTTAGTCAAAAAGGCTTGGAGTGCATATCGGCCCTTTAAGGGGATTTTCTCTGAGAGAGAAAATCTGCAGTTCTGTCAGCAGAACTAGAACATACCAAGAAGCTGTTCTAGTACAAGGCCGCAGGTCTCCCTGACCTGCGCATGTACCGCCACTAGAACAATAAACATCAGCCATGTTATGTAAATATTCATATTCCTGCATATAGGTCAGAAGCCTCATTGATTATTAATCAAGTAGGTGGGTATGATGACACCACGAGTGGGTCCACCAATAGTCTGATCTAGGGGGTGGCGAAGATGATGTCATATTTAACTCTTTCCTAGTCAGTATTAAAGGCTGAGGGAGCTATGGGAGCTCATTCTGCTCTTTACTTTCGCAATAGCTCGCAAGGCTGACTGGGACCTCTAAGTATGTGCTTCCTTTCTGTAATCTGATATAATGTATGCTGTACATAGGTAGTCTAGATGTAACATAGAGTAGATACAAGAAGACCTGGGTACCTTCAGCAGGAAGGTACTCACGCAGCTGTAACGCAACATGGAAGTCTGCTTTGCCAGGAGATGATAAACTGTATCTATCTGTATTTCTGTTACTTGAATAAATAACGTAAACATTGAAGAAGCCTGAGAAAGTCTATCTCCTGCTTGCTGTGTGGAGAGTCAAGTGATCTCACAGTCTGTGAGACGTAACTGTAAGAAGTTACTGGTGTCGAAGCAAGGTGATAGGAATAGGTTCTAACAGGGTGTACAAATTTTGGAATTTTGCAAAGCCAAAAGATAGAGGGGCGGGGGGAGGAATTCACATTACGGCCTATGGTGGTGACCAAATAGTCTATGCTCTGCGGAAATTAGAAGTCTTGAGCCTGGGTATCCAGCTGACCCTCTGCCCCCAATACTTTTAGCCATAAACCCTGAACAAGCATATGTAGACCAGGCGTTTCTGACCAAAATCTGACAAGATTAGTTGCATGCTTGTTTCAGGTGTGTGATTCCGTTCTCTATTGACCAGAAAAATCAGCAAAGCTGCCAGGCAACTGGTATTGTCTAACCTCCCTGGCGGTAAGCACGACACAGTGTCAGGCTAGCCACCGCAGGGGATCGCATTGCCCCGGGAGGATTTTTTAAAAATAAAATTTGTTTTATATTCTTCAGCTAGCACTTGGCTAGCTAACTATGCCCCCCAAGTGCCTCCGGTCCCCACCGATTGCCCCGCAATACATGCCCCTCAGGGATCCCGGGATGGCGCAGCTTCCCAATCAGCTCCAGGCTTCGCTATGGGGAGGATCGGGACTGCGCATGAAGTCAATGACGTCATGTCCGATCGTCGCCATAGCGACAAGTGAAGCTAATTGGGAAGCTGCGGCTCTCACGGGATTGCAGGCGGGTAAATATTGCGGGCGGCGATCTTGGGGGGAATCAGAGAGGTGCCGGGGGACTTGCCGCACATAGTTAGCTAGCCTAGTGCTAGCTAACGAATACAAAACATTTTTTTATTCAAAAAAATCCCTCCCGCAGACGCAGCCACTGCATCTGCGTACCGCCAGGGAGGTTAAAAGTAAATAACTATGGCAGCCACCCATATCCCTCTCAGTTCAGGTGTACATGTAGTCCCTGGTTAAAGAACGAGATAGGGACTGTAGATTTGTTCTTAAAGCGGATCCAAACCAAACATTTTTCTTAATTCAAAATATTTAGTTGCACCACTCTGACACATACAAAGATAAATAAACACTCCTTCATACCTATGAGCATTTCAGTGCATGCTTTTCACCCTTCTCTTTTCATAACTAGGGTTATACAGGTGGCAGCCATTACTTCTGAGCTTAGTAGGTTTTAGATCATGGGTGTGTGTCATCAGCTACCCTCCCTAACAGGGGCGTGGCCTATGTGAAATCTCACACAAGCTGAGATCACCTCCCCTGTGACATCATCAGTAGCAGCCTGTTTTTTTTGTATCTCCTCCACCAGTCTGCCATATTCTGTCTCGGCAATATGAAAGGAAGGGAGGGGTTCCTCCAATAAATGTAAAATATTTTATATTTGTCATCATGCAGCTGAAAAAAGGCTGTTATTTATTATTATAATTTAGAAAATAGATTTTATGTCTGAAATCTTGTATTTTTAATTTGGGTCCACTTTAACTTGAATACGTTCTTAAGTCAGGACGTTTGAAACCGCTTCTTCAAACTTCCCCCACGGAGATTACATCATTGCGACGGGATCGGGCCATTAGTATTGGCGGGACATTCTTTAGTTTGGCGTCTGTAAACCGGGGACTACATGTACATTAAAGGATACGTGAGGCAAACTATAAAAAAAAAATAAAAAATCAGATTTACCTGGGGCTTCCTCCAGCCCGTAGAAGCCTATGCGTCCCATGCAGCAGCTCCACTCTCTGCTAGTCTCCCAGCGTCCTCTATGCAGTGGCCCTCTACGCATGCATGAGGCTGCGCTGGGAGCGTTCCGAGCAGGTGAATTAGTATTGTGCCTGCGCAGAAAGCTCCCTGCGATGGGAGAGCGGCCACACGGTCGCGCATGCACAGAAGCCACCAAGGCCAAAAGGGGACCCTGGGAGACTAGTGGAGAGCAGAGATGCCACGGGGTACACACAGGCTTCTAGGGGCTGGAGGAATCCCCAGGAAAGTATAAATCAATCGGTTTCATTGAATTGGTTTAGCATCTTCTTCTCTGAACATTCCCAGCTGATAAGTGTTTGATTGATTTGGGGTAGTTTCAGCATTCTAGGCACTGTAACATTACAGCACTGCGTAATATGTTGGCGCTTTATAAATACAATAAATAAATAAATTACATAATGCAATGCAATATGTAAAGTATTTCATGCAATTAGATATACATGGTTGATAAACAGATACAGTTGTAGGGATAGTATACCTCCTGCTGGTGGAATAAATAAGTGCAGGTCATCTGTGGCCTTCATACCTTAGGGCTAGGTTCACACTGGTACAAAGGCGCTTTCACAGCAGATCCACTCAGGCAATTGCGACGTGTATTTAAGTAGGGAGGGGCAGTTAGGATCTTGAATTGTATATGTGATTGGCAGCCAACAGAGCGACTGACACAGTGAGAGCAGAATTAATATCAAGATGTTAATGTTTTTCAGGTGCCTCAAAGTCAGTTCATTTTGTCTCCTCAAGCTTGACACAATGTTTTAACCGTAAGATGCAAGTCTGTAGCCATTCTTCTTTCCATCATCCTACCTTCATCCAGGCTTCTCTTTCCTGTATGATGCCTCATATGGAACTCTACTGGAGCATATCCATACAGTCCTTGGAGTTCTGTTCAGCTCACGCAAGGTGGTATGACACTGGGGACTAAAAAGGGTACTCTTCCCTTTATTCTGGCCATATTCTTTCTTTCCACTGTTCAATGTTACCTGTCCGCAGGCCAGCTGGGTGCACCATGCATGTATTCCCTGGCGCAGTCTTGGGATTGTGCTTGGGGGCACGTGCCATGGACTGCAGTGTGAGGGCTCGTGCATCACAGTTCATGTGTTTGAGAATGAGCACATTCCTGTGCACAAGGGCTGGACTCAAATACCAGTGGCAGTGCAGGTACTTAAACCATCTACAAGTTGTGGCACTTATCTTAAATTTGTTCTGTGAGCTTCAACTTGTGGGTACCCACATCAAAGTAGTCTGGTCATTAGGACTAGCCCTTTATTCTTTAAAGGTACACAGGTAAAGGCCAGGGTGCAGGGGCCAAACTACAAATGGTGGGTCCCCCCAGCAAAACTTTTTGTGGGGCCCCTTTTAAAGTGAACCGAGCATCATTTTTAACTCCCAGGTCAGCTTGATGGCAAATTAAAAATAAATGCTAAAAATATGGTTCATTATAAAAAACACTTTCATTTTACCTCATCTTTTTACATTTAAGGGTTAAAATTACAGGCAGTAATCCTCTTTCTCCTGGTTGGTCACAAGCAACAATGGAAGGCTGATAAGGAGTAAGGACTCTAATTGACTTATTGACCACAAGCTAAAATTCAAACAAACCCATTAAGCATTAGGGAGGTGGGGGAAGTACTTCAAAGAGATAAGCGACTTGTCCAACTTCACATCAAGGCTGGATAACTTCAGTGAAAAGGGAGCAGGGAGAGTTGCTTCTTAAACATGGCAGCCCTTTCAGCTATTTGAAAGCAGGAGCTGCTCAGATCCCTTTAATATTTTTAACCCTTCCCATGGTGACACATGGGGCCCCTCTTACGTGGATCATAAAGCAAGTGTGGCCATCTTGAGCTTCACACCCATATGTGTAGCCACACCAGACCTGGAGAATCGGTTAGTAGTCACGGAAGGTTAGTAGTCAGGCCCCCCCTGCAGTCGCAAGGGTTGCTCCCCTGTAGTTACGCACTGCCAGGGTGCCACTGGGACTTTGCTGACCTGGAAAGTCCACGTTATCCATGTTAAGGGAATTCTGACGACCACTTAATTTTTAGCCACCCTCTCCTCTATTTACGGGTATCTCATCCTGTGCCAATGGCCATCTAAGTGGAAGCTTGCATCTATCCCAGTCCCTGCTCATTCCCACCTCCTTTGCACATATTGGCCTCAATTCACTAAGCAGTTTAGACTAGTTTACTGATGGTTTTTAGTCTACTGATGGTTTGGTCAGTTGCATCAAAGGGGAATTCACTATTACCAAATGTTTTAGACCTGTTATTAGACCTGGTCTAAAACATTTGGTAATTAGGTTGGTAAAGCAGGGGAAATTATCAAAAGATGCAATTCACAAACCAGTAGCTATGACTGACATCCTTCTCCTTTGATGAGCTCTCCTCTGCATACAATTAAACCCCTGCATAATTAATTCAAAAGGTTCTATCCTCACATCTAAAATACCTCACAGAATTACTTTACTGACAGAAATCAGCTGGTCTAATTTCTGTCAGAAAAAGCGGGCGTGGTTACTCGTTTGCCTTTTGTGAACTGTGTAATTGCTGAATTTTATGCTGGGCATACACGAGGAGTTCCTTCCTTATCAATAGAGCCGCTGATGGCTCGATTGATAATATCTGACAGGTTCGATGACCTGTCGGATAGATTCTCCGCTCGATCCCCGCATGCGGCCAATAGCGGGGAATCGAGCGGCTGATAAGGAGTGCCGGCGAGGACGAGCGGGGATCGATTCGTGCGCATGTGCGGACGAGCGGGGACGCGGCGGGAGTCGATCCGGCGGCTAATCGGCCGCCGGATCAACCCGTGTATGCCCAGCATTAGACCAGGTCCAAAACTTTACACCAAACCATCACAGTGTACTCCCCAGAAATGTTTTCCAGCCGGGTGGCATGAAAAAGTAGCCGGGTGGGGCAAGATAAGTGAATGCAGTGCCAGTGCTTCTGTGAGCAACTCTTCTTACAGCATAGGAGGAGGTGAGCCAATAACAGCCGGGTGTTCACCAAAACTAGCCGGGTGGAGCACTCGGCTAAAAGAGCCTGGAGAGAACACTGCACGAGTTTACTAAAAACCATGTGTAGACTAGTCTAAACTGCTTAGTGAATTGAGGCAATCGGCTATATTTTTTTAGGGTCCTGTATTATCCAAAATCCATTGAGCTTCAGATGTTCTCCCACAGCACGCAGTGTCACGTCCCCATACCTTTATTTTCTTATCAAAATAATTAGATCACACGTTGAAAAACATAAAATTAGCATAGTTTTAATTCAGTCTCTCATAAAACATCAGTACATAAAAGAAAAAAAAAAAAAACAACATTCCTTGGCATGAACCAGTCCATTGAAGATACTGCTGTGGATGAAAACCTTTGGCGATCCATTTTGTACATCCAGGGAACCTATTGTTCCCCGTAAGTATCAGGTAAGTCTAGTTATTACAAACAGAGGCGCTGGGAAGCAAGGCAAATTCATTTATACACAGCAATAAAGGAAAACAGGCGCTTTGGTTAAAGTGTATTGTGCAACTCGTCATCATTTTTTAGTAACCAGTTGCTTTTTGTGTCATTTCACACAAAGACTTGTTCAATCATCAGTAGAGCATAGAGCAAATACTTGCAGTGCAATAAGCTATGATTACCAAGCAGGATTCGGGCTAATTCACATAGACAATCCGGTGTCCCACTTCCTGACATTTGTTTTTGGTTAATAAAAAAAAAAAAAAAAAAACTGCCACTTGGTATATTTCATCATACAGGAACCTCCCCAATAGTCTAAACAGGCAATTATTATCTGCATTTGTTCAGATTGCAGCAACTGCTCTGTCCAAAACCACCATATGCAGCAGCAATGATGGTGAATGAGAAGCTAGAGATATTGAGGGATGCTTGTTTTACGTAAAGTAAACCGAGCTAAAGCTCAGGTGCAAAATCAAATACTCACCTAAGAGGTACCCTCCAAAGATTACCCACAAGGGATTGTCAGTAATCTGATTGGGGCCACGTGCACGGCTATACTGCACCTGCACAGTTAGACGGGACATGTGCATGAGGGGGCTTCATGCTACTGTGCAGGCGCGGCTGCACTCATGCCAGCAAAGGAGTGCGGTACCAAAAAAAAAGTTTTCAATTTGGGTACTTACCTTGGGAGAGGGAACCTCTGGATCCTCCTGAGGCTTCCCCATTACGCTCCACCTTCAACGTTCCAGCTCTCAGACACCCACAAGCCTATCAACAAGGCCTTGCTAATGCTGTTCGCCCACACTGCACAGGCAGTCTGAACTCTGCTTTTTCTGCTGTGCCCAAACGGTGGCTTTGTGCTACTCTGCAGACGTGGGCAGCATGCACAGTGCCAGTGAGCCCCATTGACAAGGCCTTGTTGATGTGCTTGTGGGGGTCTCAGCGATGGAACGTCGAAGGTGGAGCGTGACGGGGAAGCCTCAGGAGGATCCAGAGGCTTCCCCTCTCCCAGGGTAAGTACCCACATTTCAGGGGTCCCAGCACTGGTGTGGAGGGCCGGGGGAAGCATCTCATTTTTTCCCCTTAGATTCTCTTTAGCAGGGCAGTCCTGGTGAGCGGCAGAGGATGCCGAGGGAAGCCTCATTAGCATCCAGAGGCCTCCATCTCCTTAGGCAAGTATTTGTTTCTGAACCCAGGATTTATCTCAGGTTTTCTTTAAGCATCCTGGAAAAGGACCATTCAAATGCAGGTAAGCTACATATATGTGCATCAACTCAGAATAATTAGCATCTCTTTGACCATCCATAGGTCAGCTATTGTAACAAAATGAAATGAGGTTACCAGAATTTACTTGGGTGTCTCATTCCCATTTGTAGGCATGGTACTCACTGTACCATCACTATGGCCAACTACCACAAAGAGGCCCCAGATAGCGGTTACCATTCATGGTTACGCATGTGTTATTTATATAGGGCTGAAATCTTCTGCTGTGTTTTACAGAGTATATAATCATGTCACTAGCCGTCCCTCTCTGAGGGGAGCACAATCTGATCCCCGCCATAGTCATGAGTTCATAATTGTCTAAGGCCAAGTTTGGGGGAAGCCAATTCACTCCTTTAGTATGTGGGTGGAAACCCACAAAAACCTAGGGAGAACAAACTCCATGCAGTGTCCCAGCCCACATCCAAACCAATGGCTGTAAATGCTGCAAGGTGCTATGCCACCATGCTGCCCCAACACATGCTAATGCAATGGCGGCTGATTGTCTGTGTGAATATGCCTTTATTGTTAGGTCAGTACAGCATTAGCTCTATTTTTTTCTCATGGGTCACCACACTTTGTTATTTACTTAAATACATTTGAAGATAGAATCTCCGCAAAGCAAACTGCTATCAGAATAGATAGTAAAATGTTATGCTGGCAGCCTGGCCTCTTCTGTTTCTTGTGTACTCCAGCAGTGAGTATACCCTCCAAATTAGCCGGATCCATTCAGACCCAGTGACCTTTATACAGCTAAATAATGGAGCTGCCAAGTCAGTGTTGGGAAAGGATTGTTGGGACACAAACTACTACAGGGGAATCTCACCAATGGAATCCGACAAGAAACAGTAGACCTGCCCACTAGCAACCAACTTCAACTGGGTGTTAATATTATCACCATAAGCAGTCACAGGTAAACATGCCTCATACAATTAAGCCTGGCAGGTTTTTGCTGTTAAAGCACATTCTGAACAAAAAGTTTTTTTTGTTTAGTTCTTTGTAAATGCAAAATTATAAAAATTGAAAACTAAATGCCACGTGATCCCTTTCTTTCCTTTTTTTTACATACACCTGTCACTATAGGAACGTCCCAAGTAGGAATAGGGCATCACAAGCACCAAATATCTGCCTTTGATTTACAGCTGCTGGCTGCTGCTGAAGCCTGCAGTCTTGACAGGGTATTGGCTGCCCACAGAGCAGGCTGACACTCAGAAAAAACTACAGTTGCAAATACCAAGATTGATTTCCATGCTACTAGGGTATTCGGCAGGCACTCAGTAACTTGCTACTTATGTCCTTGCTTTGGGAACTTTCATATTATGACAGGAGTCCCTGACGTCAAATTAAACCTGAAGGGGGAATGAGTTCCCAAGTTGGGTACTTACCTTGGGAGAGGGAAGCCTCTGGATCCTCCGGAGGCTTCCCCGTCACCTACCTAATTTGCAGTTCCAGTGCAAAGACCTCCACGGGTCCATCAACAAGGCTTGTCAATGGAGCTCGTCCTCACAGCGCAGGCACCTTGTGCTTGCACACTAGCACAGAGCCAAACGGGCTCGGCTTAATTCACCGTGCCCAAGCGGTGGCTGTGCTACTGTGCAGGCGTGAGCTATCTGTGCAGTGTGGGGGAGTTCCCCAGAACTTCAAGAGGCCCCAGCACTGGAACAGAGGCACGGTGGAGAGGCTTCCCTCTTCTGAGGTAAGTATCTACATTTTTCCCTTTGATTCTTCCAGGATTACTACAAGTAGTATTTTAATGATCCATATTCTTTAGATAATGATGAGATTTCAAGTCGATGATATGTATACCAGCTGAAGGATAACAAATGCAAAGGCTGCCTAGCTTTCACATGACCCTGCCTGTAAGTCCTGTATATATAGGCAGGTTGATTGGCAAAAACATGTGGTGAAGGTATTACTGCAGTACATATAGAACAAGGAATAGGAATGGCTCCAGTTGTGTGCTTTGGCGAGGAGCCTAGCCCTTACACATCCATCTTGTGCTGGCTGTACAAAACGGACACCTTACAGAGTTACAATAAGCATAAAAAGGCACTATTACTAGAATGGCGCACACATCAGAGTTCCCCTATACAAACAGTACAAAAAGAAAGAAAAAAACAATGGAATCTGCTGCAAACGTTCTATGGATTAGCAGATATATTACCCACTCAAGCAGACGATTATTAATAAATAAGGATACAACATCTTATATTACAAGAGCCAGAAGGAAGACTTCCGAGGCTTTATCTATGCATACAAAGATGAGAATGTAACTGTAGTGTCACTTACTTGGCAAATAGGAGAGAAAATTGAAGGAAAAAAATACATGTCTGCTGGGATTAGAGTACCTGTCATTACATAATAGAAGAGGATCAGTCCTAATTCACTATAAACTAATGACAACACTGAGAGGCAACAATCTAACTTATTCCTGGTGAAGTGGTCTGCCTAACACCAACCTCTTCTGCATATGCACATAGGCTGCTTCGGCGTTTAGGCTCAAATGCTGACGCACCGTTTCAGCTTCTAACATCGCTGCTTCCACTCCATTTATAGTTCTAATATTTATTTTATCCGCTATGCATGTGAATATTATTAGCTTAAGCTAAATTACCTAATCCACATATTCTTAAGTTTATTAAAAAGAAAATCAAAACTTGCTTCTGCCGGTTGTGTGTAATCTCATGCGTATGTGGGGGGCGGCACTAGTGTAGTTTAAGGGACCAGCAGGAAAGCTCATAGGGAGCAGGTCGTTAATCCAGCACCCTCTACAGCACAAAGTGTTGTGATTGGCCCGAATAGTGGGTGTGGTTTATTACAACCTATCTGAAACCTAGCAGTTCAAGAGGGTGCTGCTGTCCAGCCAATCACGTTAGCGGAATTTCCCCATGAGGTTTCCTGCTGGGTTCCCTAAACTAGACTAGCGCATCTGGGGCAGTCCTATTGGCTCGCTATGTGCAGCATGTATTCCTGTTGCATATTGAAGGCCAGTGACTGTGCTTTACAATTCCTATACCTGGAAGATCAGCTGCTCATGCTGAATGGCAACAACACCACAGTGACCTATCTTGTCCCTGCAGAAACTCACACAGCACGGAAAACTGACATTAAATGCCAGCTAAACCCACAACAGGAAGTGTTAAATTCTGAAAGCACACATTGATTAGTGCGAATTAAAGTTTCACTTTTCACACTGCAATTTAAATTTTTCAAATAAATGTTATACCTGTGCTTGTCTGTGGCATCCTTAAAGATGATTATTTTCTGTGAACTGGAAGCACACAGAAGGCAGTGGCAGAAAAATAAATGACAAGCTCCCACACACCTCTTGTGCATAAAACTGAATAAAACTGTGCAGCTAATGAAATAAATATTAACACTATTTGCATGCTCCGCTCTTGTCACTACCTTCAGCCACATGTTTTCTATTGCATTGCAGTCTGGCCTCTGTAGGACTTTCTATGTCGTATATCACATGGTCACTCCTGACTGACCTGCCCCGTAGCTGAATCCAGAGAAGGCAGAAAGCAAACTGTTGTAAGCATATATGGCTCATGAAACAGGAATTCTGTCCTGCACTTTGCTTCTGCACACGGTTTATATTCACTTTATCATGCCAACTAATAGAATTTGTCTTGCCAAATTTTGGGTCTAGTTCGGCTTAACAAAAGTTGCAAAATTGTAAAGAGAACCTGTTCCTAGAATGAAATACACACATACCATATTATGAATCTATATGTGCTTTACCCCATAGTCTCCGTTCTTTAAATTTAGGATACTCCCGATGCTTTTACTGTCACCCAACTGTGCCTGGAGTATTGCCTTGGCAACACAGCCCACCCTTCGCTTTTATTATCCTGTCAGAAGTTGTGAGGTCACAGCAAGTGACATTGTCTAATGTCACTAGAGAAGGAGTTCACCTATTATATAGATTCAGGAGCCCCACTCCACAGTCAAGGGGTCTAAATGGTTCTAATACACTGAAGAATATGTGCAGTTTCAAGATTATTTGCACATATACCCTACCAGTCCCTCATGCATGGTAAGCAGTGCATGCTTTATCATATTAATAATGCAGAAATATCCCCCCCTCCCCCCCTCCAAAAAAAATATGGTTCATATGACTTCTGGACAGCTTTTCCAAATATGTACAGGGGCTAACTACATTTATCCCCAGACTTCTGTTATGTGGTATAATTCCCCTCCCCACCTGCTGGGTCACTATGCTTAGTACAGGGTGGGTTGGGAAGGTGAAAGAAAGCTCAGATCTCTTCACAAGGAATTATACACCTACAATCAGATAGAAGAAGTTGGCATAAAAACCTAATGTATTCTGCTAATGCAAGAGCTACAGATAGATAAAGACCAAAAGATAGAGGTGCATACACCATGCATAATTAGGGTCAACCATAAAGTCTAGGGGTGATCCCTAGGGAGACACTGAGGGCAATGAGTGCTATGCAGGCATGTCGCTTGGCATGCTGGATCTCAAAGTGCCCTAAGGGGGACATTTGTACACATCCTAGATTCTTGCCCAAGATGGCACTAAATGGGCACCTTAGCATGTATCTAGCATGCGTCTCCAGGCTGGTAATCAGCAGTTTTCCGAGGCTATAAGGAAAAACATTTCCATTACAGGCTGTTTGATTTCCGCCTGGCCCTACTGTATGGGCATTTTTCTTTCACTTGAAATATACCTTAAAGCAAATCTGTTGCGATAAAAAAGGCAGATACCTATAGAGAAGGAAGGCTCTAGGTTCTACTAAGCCTTCTCTGTCCCCTCACATTCTTCCACTCTCCCCTCCTGTGAAGTTAAGTCACCTCCGAGAGCACATGTGTCCCCAAGTGCTCCCAAAGATAAGCAGTTCAATACTGCGCATGTGCCGCATGGAGCCACCTGTCTTCGGGAGCACTTGGGGACACATGTGCTCCCCAAACCTTCCAAGGGTCCCTGAAGTTGTATTCAACCAATTGGTGGAATACACGAGATGGGGGTGACAGCGCCGGAAAGAGGGGACAGGGAAGGTCCCTCTGCATAGGCAACAGCATGAGATTGTAATTAATGACTTCAAATAAATATGACACCTTCTTATCACAGTAAATGTCCACTGTTGATTTCTGCTGCTTACTATGTGTGCATGGGAGCTGCCATCTTGCAGGTGATGTCATGTCAACCTGTCAATATGCCTTTAGCCATAGACCCTGAACAAGCCCGCCGATAAGAGATTTCTGACTGAAGTCTGACTGGATTAGCCGCATGCTTTTTTCAAGTGTGTGATCCATATACTAATGCAGCCAAAGAGATCATCAGGACTGCCAGGCAACTGGTATTGTTTACAAAGAAAAACATAGCTGCCGCCATATCACTCTCAGTTCAGGTGTACTTAATCCTGAAATAGCCAACTGTCAGAGCGAATTGGTTCCCTATCAGTTATTTGTACGAGAAAAAATTAAATCTAGCCTGATATATCATGTGTATACAAGAAGTGGCCATAATAACTAATTAGCTATTCATTTCTATATGTGATCTGGAATTTGTGTGTATTTCGACTGCTACCACCTTTGAAATCTATTTCTGGAGCAATGTGTCCTTTAAAGTGAACCCCGAAGTGGCTGGACAGTGTACTGGTTAAGGGTTCCGCCTTTGACATGGGAGACCAGGGTTCGAATCCTGGCTAGGTCAAGTACCTATTCAGTAAGGAGTTCAAGGCAAGACTCCCTAACACTGCAGGGTGGCCTCCTGAGCGCGTCCCAGTGGCTGCAGCTCTTGAGCGCTTTGAGTCCGACAGGAGAAAAGCGCTATACAAATGTTCGGATTATTATCGGATTATTATATGGAGGCTGCCATATTTATTTCCTTTTAAGCATCACCAGTTGCCTGGCTGTTCTGCTGATCCTCTGCCTCTAATACTTTCAGCCACAGACCCTGAACAAGCATGCAGCAGATCGGGTACTCTGACAAGGTTAGCTTGAATGATTGTTTCTGGTGTTATTCAAACACTACTGCAGTCAAATAGACCAGCAGGGCTGCACGGCAACTGGTATTGTGTAAAAGGAAATAAATATGGCCGCCTCCATAATCTTTTCACCTCAGGTTCACTTTAAACTTGCATTATTTAGTTAAATGTCCATTTGAAAGGTGGCAGTTTGTAAGGCCCCTCTCAATCTAGAATAAATAAAACAGACAAAATAATTCAAGACGGACAAGGGGAGTGTTTCAGCCAATGGGTAGAAAGTTATGATTGTTAAATGTCCCTTTGTCACTCATTCCTGCCAAGTAAGATCTACTTTATTATCTAAGCGGCATCGCTGTACGAAACGGATTACACATCATAAAAAAAAAAAAAAAGCCAGCCTGACTACAGTCAAAGCAAAGTATTTTAAAGCACCCCTTAATTTGTCTCTAAAACATGAATCCTTTGCTTCTCCCACCCACTTCACTTATCATAATAGGGCTGTATGTCACAGCTTCTTATTAAGCAGCCAAATAAAACCAACACCACACGGTGGTGAAAGGAAATGGAGCCGTTTCCAGCAACACACACAAAAAAGGGTTAAAACAGTCCTACCAAATAATACAGATATGTTCGATAAAGTACATGATGAGTCGCTGTCAACATGTAGAAGGCTTTAAGGGGAGGAGTTTATGATGGAATTTGTATTCCTATGTCACTTGGAGTGTATAAACACTGATCTGTTATTGGTTTAGTAGCTGTTCTCGTGTCCAGCCAAGATGTAAAGGTTGCTGTGTGCCGTCGGGTTGGATGTAGGCCTGCTCTCCAAAACCACAACCCTGAAATGGAAGAGACAGAGGATCAGTATAAAAACGGCTACAACAGGTATAGCTGTATTACTGTTCCAAGACACTATAGAAACAGGTTATACCAGTGCAATAAATACAGTATAATCTTGTTATAGCAAACTCTAATAAAATAAAACTCTGGGTATAGTAAACTAAATGTCCAGGTCCCAGCTAGGCATCATAAGAATATTGGCCTGTGAAAGTAGTAAATCCAGAGACAGAATTTGAGTTGTAGTGATCCTGTCTTTTGGCTCCTGCAGTATTTTGTATTTAGCTATAATGAAAAATGTCAGTCGAAGGCCCGTGAGCTGTGGTTGGGCTGGCAGCCACAAACAGGGTGTGTAATGCAATGACACTGCATTGGACATGGAGCAATTGGAATTCATCTAAACTTCTCCTTTCCTGCTACATACACACAAATATCAAGAATGAATACTTGGTGTTTGTGTTTCATAGAGTATATACAATGTTTGTAACTGTGACATCATCCATAGAGATTTTCTAGCCTTTCCTTGAGTTTACTTCAAACCCCATCGCTGGGAGAGTTCTGTGTCTGCGTAGTACTACTGCACAGGGGCAGAACACTCCCGGCCAGCTGGACTGCGCTGACTGGAGGAATTACCGGGCCACCTAGTGAAGGATCCAGGCAGAGTCTGCGTAGTACTACTGCACAGGGGCAGAACACTCCCGGCCAGCTGGACTGCGCTGACTGGAGGAATTACCGGGCCACCTAGCGGAGGATCCAGGCGGAGTTGGAGGACGGCGAGGGACTGATCAGTCGAAGGGGCCTGAGGGAAGCCCCATGTATGTATAATGTTCTTTTTCCAGATTTCAGGTTCACTTTACCTAAAGATATGGAATACCTATAGATATGGAATACCTATTTTCTTACTTTTTTTTATCAGAAAAGCTCCCCCTTGTAGTAAGGATATATACTAGCACAATACATTCATGAGTTACCTGTCTGAGCCCAGAAGGCGGAAGACTCTGGATTCATCACAAATTTCTTGTGTGACCTGAAACAAACCAAATGTATGTTTATATCATGGCAAAGCATCCCGTTTTATTTCTCAATAGGCAGTGCAAATCGTCCGGTACAAAGGTCATAGCTGTGATTGGATCTGCAACAACTTTATTAACTACAACTACCTGATCAATAAGCTTCCAATCAATTTTGACAGATAAAATGAAAGGGAGATCAGTTTTTATTGTGTGTGTGTTAGGAAAAAGAGGTGAGGTAACAGCCACATATTGTTGTACGCCACTACAGTAAGTCTTGCAACAGAGTCCGGTAAATGTGATACAGTTGAATTTTGACCAGGTTTCTGCCAAAATCGGATGCACATTGAGTGTGGCAAGCTGCACAATAAATATATACTATGGAATTAAATGATTTATTTTCGTAATGAGTATAAATAGATAGAAATAGAGCCTAGGTTGGCATGAGACTATTATGACCATTGCATTCATATTGTGTTTGGAGTTACCCGATTGAGAGGGTTGACTTGCATGGGAGTGGAGGGAAGTGTGCGCCTACGTTAACTCTGGTTTTCTGGTATTGAAAACCCCTACAGAGATGTGATTTATTGTTATTTTGTAGGGGATTTCTTTCAGAGTTGCAGAAAATGTATATGTAATATTTGCGTTGTGTAGTGCATTG
This sequence comes from Hyperolius riggenbachi, assembly GCF_040937935.1. NCBI lineage: Eukaryota > Metazoa > Chordata > Amphibia > Anura > Hyperoliidae > Hyperolius > Hyperolius riggenbachi. Next base: position 237,192,603 of record NC_090654.1, on the reverse strand, counting down.
AAGATCGAATCAGATACCGTACTGGGGGTTCCCCTTTAAGAGTGTTATGAGCCATGCAGATGTGTGACGTAAAGCGACCACATTTCTGCTAGTTAGGGAAATGGCATCACTACAATAAATTAATAAAAAAAAACTTCTAAAAAACTCTGGATAATAGACTGAGTGAATGCTGGTGCAACTGGTATTCAAATGAAGGGTCTATTTATTAGCATCAAATAAGTGCTGGTATAGGTAAATTGTGAGAATTCCCTCTGTTTGAGTTGATAGGAATAATGGTGCTTTTAAATGTTATAATGAGATATCATCTTTAGAATTATAATGACAATCAGTGGACTGCATACCGCCTTGTATTCAATGAGCGATTTTGAGAGCGGAGATTGAGGCTTGTACTGTGTACACTCAATTTGGATCCAAAAGGAGGCTTGGTCAGGTGAGGGCTGTTTAAAGGGAACCTTAACTGAACGGGGGGTAAAGAGTTTTACTTACCTGGAGCTATTACCAGCCCCCTGCAGTAGTCCTGTGCCCTCGGCGCCGCTCTGGAATCCTCTGGTCCCCCGCTGTCACTTAGTTTCGTTTTTGACGACTCACCAGTCGCCTGCCGCCATGCGTATTATTGGACGCATTCACCAATGCAATTAGCGCTATTGCGGACTGCAACGCGTACAAACATACGCGTTGTCGCATATCTACGCGTGCGGAATGCGGCAACGCGTATTTTTGTACGCGTTGCGGTCCGCAATAGCGCTAATTGCATTGGTGAATGCGTCCGAAAATATGCATAGCGGCCGGCGACTGGTGAGTCGTCAAAAACGAAACTAAGTGACAGCGGGGGACCAGAGGATTCCAGAGCGGCGCCGAGGGCACAGGACTGCTGCAGGGGGCTGGTAATAGCCCCAGGTAAGTAAAACTCTTTACCCCTGTTCAGTTAAGGTTCCCTTTAAAAGAAGGGGAAGCCCGTCCTAGCTGGCAACCACAGCGTCATCACACAGAGGAATAATGGTAACGCATATGTGGGCGGGCTTTGATACGCTGGGTAGGAGGGGCAGCCATGAGTGACTGCACATGGATGCCTTGATGCCGCCTCAGTGGCAAATGAAGACTCTTTTGACACTGTCTGAAACCTGTTCGCTGCGGGACACCGCGGTGCTGCTGAACTGGCCATGTTGGAGAGAGGCCACGATAGAGAGGCAACGCTGTAACGAGTGTATGCTGAGCGGACAGCCAGCAGATCTCGGATGTTTGTACCAACAGTTGTGTTTGTTGTTCAGTGGATGGAAATTGTCATGAGGCTGTGCTGAGTTGGGAAAACGTTTAGAGTCATATGCACCATGGACTAATGGTACAAGGATTCAGTATGGTCCGTGCTGGAGTCTGTGCTACAGGGAAGAAACGTGTTGTTTTTCATTATTCAAAGAGCATAAAAAGGTGGCAACAGTCCAATTTCTAGCAAAAAATTGTTCAAATGATCAGAAATTTTGATTGGATTGGTTGTAAATAATCTCTATTGATGGGCACAATCGATTACGAACAATTCTAAAAACAATTGTCCGATTGCATTTTCGTCTAATCAAAATTTGTTTTTTTTTGTTGGTTGTGATAGATTGGAAGCAAAGATTGGTTTCGTTAATGGTGTATTGAACAATCGCTCAAACGATTTTTCACTAGAAATTGAATCGTTAGTGGCCACCTTAAGACTTGCTCTGATTCATACGATCTAATGTTTCCAGCTCTGATTACACATGTAATTGTTAGGATTCAGGCTTGTGTGGTATGAGAGCGAGTGTGGTTGGCTCGAGGAGGGCTCCTTGTCTATTGACCACTGTATGTTTTTTAAAGGGGGTTTGGTGTTTTGGGGATGTCAGTTTTGACCACTGTATTCTGATCTAATGAAGTTTTAGTATTTTTATAGTTCAGTAAGTGGCGGTTTGCTTTGTTTTTTTTTTTCCAAAGCTGCACAATAAATCCAGTGAAATATCTAAAGACCATTTCCTGAATCACGCAATCATTCCAAACGTTCCAGACCACAGAGGACCCATTCAAGGTGAATACAGAATAGGTCAACAGAGCCTAGGCACATCAAAATCATAGCCATCATTTATGTGGCTGCTGCATGTCGGTATATGTTTTAGTAAAGTATTTGATCACACTGTTTACAATTAACTCACCTCATTGGATCTGAAGTTCTTTCCTTGCATGCCGTGTTTCCAGAACGCCAACACGCTGTCTTGCAGACACACTGCACAAAATGGACAAGTCAGTTTTATGGAAGCAGCACATTATGGAGGTTTTCAAGTGAATTATGCTTAGGGAGTGGAGAGGTTACTGTGACTTCTTCCAACCAAAGATTGTTTTGGCGTACTACCTGTGTTTCCCTGAAAATAAGGCGGTGTCTTATTTTCATTTTTGCTCCAAATGATGTGCTTGGGCTTATTTTCAGGGGATGTCTTATATTTCTATCATGAAGTGTCTCTTAGCAGAACATTTCCTGTTCCTTTGTGCTGTGCAGTTCCCTGGATTAAAAGGTATGCTACTGTACTGATCAGGAACCTGTCCTGTCTTCCCTGCCTACAGCTGAGACCTTGCTGCGTGCTGGGATGAAAGGACCGGTGCCCAATCGGCACTGCACTGCTGTCTCCACGCTTGCAGGTCGCTTCTTCTTCCTCTTTAACTTCCACTAGGGCTTCTTTTCGGGGGAGGGCTTATATTTTGAGCATGCTAAAAATTCCAGCTAGGGCTTATTTTCAGGGAAACAAGGTACCACACTATTTGAACCTTTTGAAGAGGTACATGTAAGTATATTTTTGCATACTAAGCACTCTTTATAATTATAATTGGTCTTATGAAGGGATGTAGAATTCTACCAGTTGTTAACATTTGCAAGAGAGGCATCAAACATTGCGTCAACAGGTGGTGATATGCTGGGTTTAAGTTTGGGGGAGTGCGGGAAAGGGGAAGAAAATTAAGTTCGGGTTAGAGAATTAAGATAAGGTTTAGGAGGCTCAGAACAGGACAAATACGTTGACACACAAAGAGATTGGACTCAGAGTATTGGATTTCTGATCGTGACTGCGCTCCTCTTTATGCACAAGCACAGCCGCACAGTGCACGAGAAGCTCCACGCTACTGCACAGGCACGGCCGTACTGGCACAGGTGCAATGCAGCCACGCTCGTGCATGAAGAGGTGCACAGTTGCGATCTTCAGGAGGGTCCCAGGCAGCCATGGTGATCTGGAGTACACTTCTTAGGCAATTTTCTTTTTTTTTCTTTCCTAAGAAGCGCCTTGGCTTCTTTTTAAGGATAGACTTCCCCAGACTCACCTACAGACTCGACGTGGAAATCAAAGCTGAGCTCCGAGGCTAGTTTTTTACTGGATTTCAGTCTTCCCTGAAGGTTTACTATCTTCACGTAATCTAAGAACAGAAACAATGAAAACATCAATAATAATAAAGTATGGCAGAGACAGTTAACAAGCTTGAAAACAAAAACATAGAAGCTTACGGTCCAAGCAGACCAGAACAGTGTCCCTTTCCAGCTGCGTCACGTGGATAGCCTCTATCTGGTGACCCTCTGTCAGGAACAAGAAAAAAAGATGTGTATTATGTTACACAGAACATACCTCTATTATACCCTAATAGTGTTGGTGTTCGAACTTAACATAATTAATGTAAACAACCGAATACTCCTGACCGCCACTGTTCAGCTGCCGAATGTGCGGACAGGGTCAGGAGGAGTTCTCTACCTTGTAGGTCAGGGTGCACATTATGTGACTCCGATACTTCCACTTTCCAAATCGGAAGAGGGAAGTACTGTATCACATGAAGCACAAAGTGACATACAAGGCAGTGAAGTACGCTGTCCACTTGTTCAGGTGCTGAACAGTGGCGATCTGGAGTGTACGAGTGTTCACATTCACTATGCCGAATTCGGACACCAACTCCATATCTCAATTTTTTGATGGACAACAGCGGCTATGACTAATCTGTATCTTCTCAGTATACATTTTATCATTTCAGTACTTCATCTTTTTATATGAGATTGCCATCCTCATATGCGCACGTATCATTTATTATGACCAGATTTCCTTTTTGAAAATTTGCACACATGCTCCCTCAGGTGGCATCGACCTAACAGCCTTTTCTATCTAGAAAGCACAGCAATGTATACCGGCATAGAGACCCCTATGGCCCGCACCCAAGTGCCAGCTTGTCAGTATCTGTGGGAGTTCCTTGCCAATAAACTTGGTGGCAATATGTCAGAGTGCTATCAGGAAGAGGCAGCTGCTCCAATATCTAATTTAGGATGGCCTAGAGATGCCAGGCAGGCACCTGTAAAGACACAAGACTTTCTATGCTCAAAACAATTAATCTAATGCCTTGATGTATTGAACAGACTATTTTATTGGAACACTGTGGTGGTGTATGTTTTCTTGCATTATGTGTCCCCTCATTGACAGAGTTTACTACCGTAAGAACTTGGGAAAACCTAACCAGGGTTTCGGTTTACCTACACTGCTTGGATGCAGTATTTTAGGTTAAGCTAACCAGCTCACTATGGTTCTGAGCAACAATATGTAAGGACTCTATAGGCCTTAACTCCATCTTCACCAACTGTCCTGCGCCTAATCCTGCCCCCCTCCCCTTTTTTCCTAACCCAATACTGTCATTAACACAAACACACCCTGAGAGACTGATACTAAGATTTCAACTGGGCTGCTGTGTCCGTTTTTTAGTCAGATGCAGCACCTTTTGCAAGTCTGCAGCCAAACTGCTTAGCCATACATGGCTATAGGGACTCGGAAATGTGCTGTGGAAAACTGCCCCGCAATTCAGATACAGGCTGTGATTCCGCATCTGAAATCAATGTGAGGAAAATGTCCATGATTTGCCATTCAAAACGAACAATGAATGACGGAAGAACGCTACACACTTGATGATGCAGCTGTAAACCGCATTTTTCCCATTTAAGGCAACTGCACTTTGCAGATGCTTTGTTCATGATCTATGGACGATTGTCGCCCATAAAGTTCTGCCCGACAGATCGTCCAAAGTGACCGAGAACTGTCGCTAATCTTCTTTTGCAGTCGTTCACTCCCATTTTTATTAACGGTAATCGGTTGACGAGTTGTTCATTTTATATCACTTCCATCTGATGTGTATACAAAGCTTAACACCATCTCCTCCACTTTTGAATGGCATTAAACATTTGATATGTACCAGCTGGCATCGAACAAGGTGTCCAAATAAGGAGGTGCTAAGATTACCAATTCTACCAAGTGAATTTGGCGGAAGAAAGAGAAAGATATAACCTGGTCATCTGATATTAAAGAACAATCGAATCCTCAGATTCATTCTTTTTTTTTTTTTTTTTAACTGGATACAAGTACACTGCATTGCCTGAGCAGCCAATGTAAATAAATTCTACATATACCCATCCATTAAGCAATTAACGAAGTACCTGTTCCGATCTTTGTAAACCAGGAAGAGGCGGAGCTCAGGTTGATGGTCTCAAACTGAACAACCTGATGAGGCTCTACTCCTTTGCTGACGGCTACACACACCAGAGGATATTCCTGCTCCGGAATCACCAGCATTTCAAACACCTTCAGTGGGCTCGGTAGGGGGAAGTCAAAGTGCTGAAAATCAAGATGATGAAAGATGAGGAATGTTAGGAGAGGTTCTTCTTTATTTCCAAAGAATAGGCTTTTATAATGCCTTCAGCTACTACGCACTGGACACAGGCAGATAAGCATAGGCTTTTATGTCAGTGGCTACTATGAACTGGACACAGGCAGTTATGCTTAGGTTTTTATAATGCCAGTGGCTACTATGCACTGGAGACAGGCAGCATAGGCGTTTATAATGTCAGTGGCTACTATGCACTGGAGACAGGCAGCATAGGCTTTTATAATGTCTGTGGCTACTATGCACTGGAGACAGGCAGCATAGGCTTTTATAATGTCTGTGGCTACTATGCACTGGAGACAGGCAGCATAGGCTTTTATAATGTCTGTGGCTACTATGCACTGGAGACAGGCAGAATAGGCTTTTATAATGTCTGTGGCTACTATGCACTGGAGACAGGCAGCATAGGGTTTTATAATGTCAGTGGCTACTATGCACTGGAGACAGGCAGAATAGGCTTTTATAATGTCTGTGGCTACTATGCACTGGAGACAGGCAGCATAGGCTTTTATAATGCCAGTGGCTACTATGCACTGGAGACAGGCAGCATAGGCGTTTATAATGCCAGTGGCTACTATGCACTGGAGACAGGCAGCATAGGCTTTTATAATGTCAGTGGCTACTATGCACTGGAGACAGGCAGAATAGGCTTTTATAATGTCTGTGGCTACTATGCACTGGAGACAGGCAGAATAGGCTTTTATAATGTCTGTGGCTACTATGCACTGGAGACAGGCAGAATAGGCTTTTATAATGTCTGTGGCTACTATGCACTGGAGATAGGCAGCATAGGCTTTTATAATGTCTGTGGCTACTATGCACTGGAGACAGGCAGCATAGGCTTTTATAATGACCATGGCTACTATGCACTGGAGACAGGCAGCATAGGGTTTTATAATGACAGTGGCTACTATGCACTGGTGACAGGCAGAATAGGCTTTTATAATGTCTGTGGCTACTATGCACTGGAGACAGGCAGCATAGGGTTTTATAATGTCAGTGGCTACTATGCACTGGAGACAGGCAGAATAGGCTTTTATAATGTCTGTGGCTACTATGCACTGGAGACAGGCAGCATAGGCTTTTATAATGACCATGGCTACTATGCACTGGAGACAGGCAGCATAGGGTTTTATAATGTCAGTGGCTACTATGCACTGGAGACAGGCAGAATAGGCTTTTATAATGTCTGTGGCTACTATGCACTGGAGACAGGCAGCATAGGCTTTTATAATGCCAGTGGCTACTATGCACTGGAGACAGGCAGCATAGGCTTTTATAATGCCAGTGGCTACTATGCACTGGAGACAGGCAGCATAGGCTTTTATAATGCCAGTGGCTACTATGCACTGGAGACAGGCAGCATAGGCGTTTATAATGTCTGTGGCTACTATGCACTGGAGACAGGCAGCATAGGCTTTTATAATGCCAGTGGCTACTATGCACTGGAGACAGGCAGCATAGGGTTTTATAATGTCAGTGGCTACTATGCACTGGAGACAGGCAGCATAGGCTTTTATAATGTCTGTGGCTACTATGCACTGGAGACAGGCAGCATAGGCTTTTATAATGTCTGTGGCTACTATGCACTGGAGACAGGCAGCATAGGCTTTTATAATGTCTGTGGCTACTATGCACTGGAGACAGGCAGCATAGGGTTTTATAATGACAGTGGCTACTATGCACTGGAGACAGGCAGAATAGGCTTTTATAATGTCTGTGGCTACTATGCACTGGAGACAGGCAGCATAGGGTTTTATAATGTCAGTGGCTACTATGCACTGGAGACAGGCAGCATAGGGTTTTATAATGTCAGTGGCTACTATGCACTGGAGACGGGCAGAATAGGCTTTTATAATGTCTGTGGCTACTATGCACTGGAGACAGGCAGCATAGGCTTTTATAATGACCATGGCTACTATGCACTGGAGACAGGCAGCATAGGGTTTTATAATGTCAGTGGCTACTATGCACTGGAGACAGGCAGAATAGGCTTTTATAATGTCTGTGGCTACTATGCACTGGAGACAGGCAGCATAGGCTTTTATAATGCCAGTGGCTACTATGCACTGGAGACAGGCAGCATAGGCGTTTATAATGTCTGTGGCTACTATGCACTGGAGACAGGCAGCATAGGCTTTTATAATGTCTGTGGCTACTATGCACTGGAGACAGGCAGCATAGGCTTTTATAATGTCAGTGGCTACTATGCACTGGAGACAGGCAGAATAGGCTTTTATAATGTCAGTGGCTATTATGCACTGGAGATAGGCAGCATAGGCTGTTATAATGACGATGGCTTCTTTTGAATTGTATATCTAGGGAACTCGATCATAATGATAAAAAAAACTGTATCAAGACAAGGGGGTAAATGGCCTTAAACACAGCATCTGTATTTTCTTCATGTAAAAACATCATGTATGCATCCATAAATTCAGAAAAAAAATACACAGAAATTCAAAGACCTATAAACAAAACGTTACTAACCCGTATCAACATGAACTTCTGCATGGGTTCATACCACTGTAACAGCACAATGCCAGAGGGAAGTGCCCCGCACAGATACTTGTGCCCCGTGTACGGATTGCGTACTGTAAGGAGAGAAAGACAACAAATCCTGTTGAGTTTTCACTAACTGTGCAGGAGCTGCTCTTTAATCCATAGACACAATCATAAGTACTGTAACAGATTCAATAGCTGAGGCCAAATTCAATGTGCAATGTTTTTAAGATTATTTAGCTTGTATTCCAGAATTTTTTAACAAGAGGTGCGTGCGCACACACATACACAACCACTGTGTGACCGTGTGCCAATTACTTGTGGACCACAGTTGGGGGGAACAGAAAATCTTTCTGGAAATTTGCTGTTGATGCGACAGGATAAGTTGGAATTGGTCAGCTCTCTCCTTACAGGAGAGCTAGAGGCCCAGAATGAACCCAGAGTTCCCTAGTTCTGTCCTGGTTCCTAAGAACCTACTGGTGGGTCTACTGACTTCCCCTTCAAAAGTTGGCTTAGAGAATGATAGGAATTTTAAATTATCAGCCCCTTAGAATGACAGTGAATTTTTATGTTCTCTATAAAGCCCTGCAGAAAAGCAGTCAGTGTTCTGCATCACAATTATATGTGATTATACTAAGTATAATTTATCTTTACTCTATGTCCTGCTATTTCCCTTCACTTCCTGTCCCACCGTTTCTATTTCCTATGCAATATCAGGTTTTCGGATAGGCACACCTTGCCATGGGTGGTTGGGTGCTCAGCCTTGATGCAGAAGCAACATTGATCCAGTACAAGCAATTCAAGTTCGGCTGGCACAAAAATGTCAATATTCCAAGCAGTTTTATTGTATGCACAACATGACAATTGTTTCGGGGCCACGGAGGGTCCCCTTCATCAGATAAAGTGCAGACATACAAGTATGTTTGCACTTTATCCGATGAAGGGGCCCCTCCGTGGCCCCGAAACAATTATGTTATGCATACAATAAAACTGCTTGGAATATTGACATTGGTGTGTCAGCCGAACGTGAATTACCGCTTCTATTTCCTGTCACATCATTTCTCTCTACTTCCTGTCCCCATTTTATCTCTTCACTTCCTGTCCATCTCATCTCTTCACTTCCTGTCCATCTCATCTCTTCACTTCCTGTCCATCTCATCTCTTCACTTCCTGTCCATCTCATCTCTTCACTTCCTGTCCATCTCATCTCTTCACTTCCTGTCCATCTCATCTCTTCACTTCCTGTCCATCTCATCTCTTCACTTCCTGTCCATCTCATCTCTTCACTTCCTGTCCATCTCATCTCTTCACTTCCTGTCCATCTCATCTCTTCACTTCCTGTCCATCTCATCTCTTCACTTCCTGTCCATCTCATCTCTTCACTTCCTGTCCATCTCATCTCTTCACTTCCTGTCCATCTCATCTCTTCACTTCCTGTCCATCTCATCTCTTCACTTCCTGTCCATCTCATCTCTTCACTTCCTGTCCCATCTCATCTCTTCACTTCCTGTCCCATCTCATCTCTTCACTTCCTGTCCCATCTCATCTCTTCACTTCCTGTCCCATCTCATCTCTTCACTTCCTGTCCCACCTCTTCACTTCCTGTCCCACCTCTTCACTTCCTGTCCCACCTCTTCACTTCCTGTCCCACCTCTTCACTTCCTGTCCCATCTCTTCACTTCCTGTCCCATCTCTTCACTTCCTGTCCCATCTCTTCACTTCCTGTCCATCTCTTCACTTCCTGTCCATCTCTTCACTTCCTGTCCATCTCTTCACTTCCTGTCCATCTCTTCACTTCCTGTCCATCTCTTCACTTCCTGTCCATCTCTTCACTTCCTGTCCATCTCTTCACTTCCTGTCCATCTCATCTCTTCACTTCCTGTCCATCTCATCTCTTCACTTCCTGTCCATCTCATCTCTTCACTTCCTGTCCATCTCATCTCTTCACTTCCTGTCCATCTCATCTCTTCACTTCCTGTCCATCTCATCTCTTCCTGTCCATCTCATCTCATCTCTTCACTTCCTGTCCATCTTATCTCTTCACTTCCTGCCTCATCATATCTCTCCACTTCCTGCCTCATCATATTTCTCCACTTCCTGTCCCCATCATATCTCTCCACTTCCTGTCCCCATTATATCTCTCCACTTCCTGTCCAGATCATATCTCTTCACTCTGTACCACAAATGTTCTTTACTTCCTGTCCCATCATTTCTCTTTACTTCCTGTCCACCATTTTGGTTCCATTTCCTTTCCTACTATTCCTCTTCACTTTATGTCTCCCCATTTCTCTTCAGTCACCATTCCAGTGTTTCTCTTCACTTCCTGTCTCAGTACAACAGTCATCAAGAGGAAGTGAGGTAAAATCTCTCCCATAGGGGGAAAACAGGAAAAGCAAAACTTGAAAAATGTGTTAGAAAACCTTGCAATCTGTGTTTCTGCTAACATTTCCTATCTCAGTGATCTGCAAACTTGGCTCTCCAGCTGTTAAGGAACTACAAGTCCAACAATACATTGCGGGAGTCTGAAAGCCACAGTCATGATTCATAAAGGCAAATGCATTGTGGGACTTGTAGTTCCTTAACAGCTGGGGAACCAAGTTTGCAGATCACTGTCCTATCTGGATGAGATGGTTAACCCCCAAAAGCAGTAAATTATCATAAATCAAAAGGTTCTACTACTCTGTCTAGAATAGATATGCAGGTCAGTGTCAGAGTTTCCAAGAATCTCTGAGCATCAGCAGGTGGACAAATACTCACCAATACAGCACTTGTGGCAGCCCTTTGTTTCTGGGATCTTTGTTGTGAGAGCAAACTTCCTGTAAGAGAAAAACTGTTGCTTTAATTTATTTTCATGTACTAAAAAAGCCCAAGTTAGAATACGCAGCTCATTCTCAGATGTTTTCAGTCTGTTGATTTGAGTTGCAAGCCATTAAAATGCTTTACAATGCAATAAAAACATCTGTGCCTGTTTTTGCATGCATATGGACTAGCGTGAATAAGTCTTTGTGGAGAGCAGCTGCAACTTATAAAGTGTCTCTCCCCAAAAAGTGAATGGTCCGTACACACGCTAGATTAAAAAGAAATCACCTGAGGTGTCTAATAACTACCACCTCTGCTGATAATCCAGTGGGTGTGCAGCAGCCCCCAACCCCTGACCTATCTGCCATGTAGATGAACTCCTCCAAGCGACAGCCGTTCTTGCAACTTACTCGCCCACTGCATGATGTCACATCTGCTCTGCACGCCCCGCCCCCATGGCAACAGAACATGTTAAATACCCTGATCAATACACCATAAGCCACTTTATTCTGTAATTTGCTTTGTTACACTAGCAACACTTTTTTTCAGGAAATAAGATAACCTATCCACAGTCAACCAGCTAATTGTATACCCCACTTCCACTGGAGATGCAAATGCTTAGATGGTATAAATAGGTGGCATAATAAGCTAAATGGAACACAGAGTGGAATGAGGAGCACAGGTAGTGAGGAGACAGGTATGGGAACAAATATATTGAAAGAGCAGCAGCAATGCTTGTAGTAAGTGATAGGTGTCCAGACAGACACGTGGCAGTAACCTACAAGGAGAGAAGGCACCTCTGGCTGTGCTTGAGTCCCCAATTACAGGGGCTTTGCTAGCCTCAAACATCAGTGGCACGTGCCAAAGATCTATTCTGGGGTGCCTTGGATGTTCCCCAGGCAGAGTCTGCTGTGGTGCCTCAATGGCGGGCATGCTGGAAGCTGTGGTGCCTCAATGGCGGGCATGCTGGAAGCTGTGGTGCCTCAATGCCAGGCATTCTGGGAGCTTTGATGCATCAATGGGGGGTATACTGGGTATTGTGGTGCCTCTATGGGGGGCATGTTGGATGCTGTGGTGCCTTTATGGGGTATGCAGGGAGCTGTTATTCTATGGGGCATGCTGGGAGTCGTGGGGCTTCAATGGAAGGCCCGTCGAAGCCCACTAGAAGGTCAGGGAATGCTATGGGGGGACTGCCAGAAAACCTGCCAGCAGGCCAGCTTGCCCAGCAGAAAGCCAGACCAGACAGCACAGAAGCCAGGTAACTCTGCCTAGTTATGTTTAAGTGGCACTGCTTATTTATGTGATACACTGCATTTATTTATTTATCGATTGTATTAACCTCCTTGCCGGTTATCCCGAGCTCAGCTCGGGGTAACCTGCGCAGGAGGATATCTCAGGCCCCGCTGGGCCGATTTGCATAATTTTTTTTTTGTTACAAGCAGCTAGCACTTTGCTAGCTGCTTGTAACTTCCGATCGCCGCCGCTCGCCGCCGATCCGCCGCAATCCGCCGCGCCGAGTCGCTCCCCCCCGCCCCAGAGCCCTGCGCTGCCTGGCCAATCAGTGCCAGGCAGCGTTGAGGGGCGGATCGGGATTCCCTATGACGTCCCGACGTCCATGACGTCGGTGACGTCATCCCGCCCCGTCGCCATGGCGACCGGGGAAGCCCTGCAGGAAATCCCGTTCTCAACGGGATTCCCTGCATACTCTGATCGCCGAAGGCGATCGGAGTGGGTGGGGGGATGCCGCCGCTTAGCGGCTATCATGTAGCGAGCCCTTGGCTCGCTACATGATTTAAAAAAAAAAAAAAATTAAAAAAATGTGCGGCGCTGCCTCCTTGCCGGATTTTTTAGACCGGCAAGGAGGTTAATGGAGAGAGGGGCTTCATCCAACTGAGCAGGCCTACTTAGACCACTGTTATAGAGGAACTGTTGCAAAAATCTTAAAATTTAAAACACACACAAATAAGAAGTACATTTCTCTCAGAGTAAAATGAGCCATAAATTACTTCTCTCCTATGTTGCTGTCACTTACAGTAAGTAGTAGAAATCTGACATTACCGACAGATTTTTGACTAGCCCATCTTCTCATGGGGGGTGTCTCAGGGTTTCCTTTATTTTTAAAACCATTTAGTGAATGGCAGTTTCTCCGTTCAACTGCCAAAATGGTGTGCAGCGAGCAGGGAGGCTGGCTAACATCTTTGCGTTACTCTTTTTCAGGGATTGTCTTTATCCTACCTAATGAAAGCTAACTGTCGCTGCGTCCAGCAGTTTTGTCTCTGTGTCCCAGGATTTTCGATACTGCGCATGTGCGCAGTAACGGACAGCTGGGACCAGGGAGCTGGACGGACGAGCAAGGTGGGCGGGTGCGGGCAAGCGAGTGCAGGCGCGCGCTCGACGCACGGCGGTTGCGCGCGCATGCGCACTGGCGGCAGCCGTAGACCTAGAGCCCATTTTTAAACGGGCTGGGTCTACTAGTAAAGAATAAAGGCAATGCTGAGAATCCCCTATGGAGAGATGGACTATCCCAAAACCTGTCGGTAATGTCAGATTTCTACTACCTACTGTAAGGGACAGCAACATAGTAGAAAAGTAATTTATGGCTCATTTTACTCTGGGAGAAAAATGTACTTCTTATTTGTATGCGTTTAAAATGTTAAGATTTTCACGACGGTTCCTCTTTACGGTTCAAGTAAATTTGGTTCCACCCATGACAACACCAACATTCTGGTGCGTGGCCCAACGCATTGTTCGGCTGAAGTACCCGAAAGTGCCCCGGATGTCTTAGGATCCAGTAACGCCCCTGCCCAAATCTATTACAAAATACTGTAAGTACAACAATACCGCCTTCCACAAAAACAAACCAAAAGCTCTGCATTTAACTAATGAAATGAAAAAAAAAATGGTTGTCACTTGCCTGGGTAATATCTTATCAGGGAAGCGATGGGTTTGGATGTGAGCGGCAAGGCCAGGCTTTTTGGCTTGTTCAAACAGACCTATTAGGTTGTGTGAATAAAGCTGCAGAGTTTTCCCTAAGAAAAAAAAAAATCAAGGAAAAAGGTTACAAGACTCCTCTTTTAGCAGAGCTCAATACAAACAGAGTTCAGTATCATTAATGGTAGATTCTTACCTTCTGCACATCGGGATTGTGTGATATCAATTAGAAATAGAAGAAAATGAGAGACCATTAGAAATGCACTTTTTCAGAATCCTTACAGAACACAATCTGGATGCTAATCTAGATTTCTTTACTGTAGCTATACATGCACATAAGACAGTCTATGTGTAACACATTTTAGGGAAAAGAAACTTATTAGGAGAAAAAAATAGACAGATATAAATATTAAATCTAATTTAAAAGGAACCTGAGGTGTGAGAGCTATGGAAGTTGCCATATTTATTTCCTTTTAAATCATGCACATTGCCTGTATGTCCTGGTGATCTTTCTGGTCAGTAGGGTCTAAATCACACACCTGAAACAAGCAGGCAACCAATTTTGTCAGATTTGTCAGACATTTGGTCTGCATGCTTGTTCAGGGTCTAGGGCTTACAGTATTAGAGGCAGAGGATCAACAGGACAGCCAGGCAATGATTTAAAAGGAAATAAACATGTCTGAGCTAAACTATCTGAAGTGAGCCTCCCTAGCTTGAGATATTAACACCTTGCATCACAATTAACAAGGATTACTGACTGGACTGCCCATGATGGTACAAAGGACTGGGCCTCCCTGGAACAACGTTTCAGAAGAACTGCCTTTGCTGATTTTCCATGGATCTCGGGACCCAGATCACAATGTACAAGTTCTGGGGTCACCCACTGATTGCCCTAATGCTGAGCTCATTCTGGCACTGCTCTAAATGTATACATTAATTTGCATGCTCAACTGTGTGGTCCTAGCTACGCAGTAGAAAAAGGGAAAATATCGAGTGCTGGTGTGCCTTGGGCTAAACAATGGGTAAAACATGGGGTGTTCAGACGCACATTTGGAATGGATGGTATTGGTGCAGAGTACTTTCTTGCTGTAGAAAGGCAATGTGATTCTTGTCACCATAATGGTGATACTCCCACATTGCCTGCCTGACCCAAATCAGTGCCTGTAACAGCAAAATGTTAACCCTTTCCTGTCCCACTAATATTAACCAGTTCCTCATGCCTAACATGACCTATTATTCCCTTCCGATGCTTTGCCCTTGCCAGCCCTTTAAAGGGAACCTACACTGAGGATATGGATTTTTCCTTTTAAAATAATACCAGTTGCCTGACTCTCCTGGTGATCCTGTGTGTCTAATACTTTTAGCCACGGCCCCTCAACAAGCATGCAGATCAGGTGCTCTGACTGAAGTCAGACTGGATTAGCTGCATGCTTGTTTCAGGTGTGCGATTCAGCCACTACTGCAGCTAAAGAGTTCAGCAAGGCTGCCAGGCAACTGGTATAGTTTACAAGGAAAAATCCATATCCCACTCAGTTTAGGTTCCCTTTAAACACCATATGTAAACCTAACCTCTCCTTATCTTACCTTCTAACTCTCCTGCAGGGCATACCTATGAAATAGCTGCCTGAAGATTTGGGCGCAGGATAAAGCCGATATATATGGCTTACCCTGCTCCTGCACAAGTACCGGCGGTGCTAAATACTATTCCCCCTCCTGGTTGCCATGGATGGTGAAAAACTATGTCATTCGGATTCCAGGTATTGTTGGTGGCCCAATTACAGTGCTTTAAAAGTAATTTGAGCTCAGTCTTTTGACGGCACCCAAATAACTCACTGAGCGCTGCTATAGCTGTAATTCCCATTACGGCCTATGGTGGCGACGGCTGCGCCCAAATGTCCTGCGCTGTTTTAACAGCGCTCGCCTGCAGGACCCCTACCAACTAAATGATACCCCTGGTGCTGAATCCAGTCCAGGGCCAGATTTGTACTCTTCACCGTCCAAGGCCGCTGTCACCAGCCTCCCCCTATAGTATATTTATTTATTTTCATTTATTTTAAGTATTTATATAGCGCCGACATATTACGCAGCGCTGTACAGAGTATATTGTGTTGCCACTAACTGTCCCTCAGAGGAGCTCACAATCCAGTCCCTACCATAGTCATATGTCTATGTATGTATCATGTAGTGTATGTATTGTAGTCTAGGGACAATTTTTTTTTTAAGGGGGTAGCCAATTAACTTATCTGTATGTTTTTGGAATGTGGGAGGAAACTGGAGTGCCCAGAGGAAACCCACGCAGACACGGGGAGAACATACAAACTCCTTGCAGATGTTGACCTGGCTGGGATATAAACCGGGGGCCCAGCGCTGCAAGGCGAGAGTGCTAACCACTATGCCACCGTGCTGCCCGCAGGTAGCCTGATGACCCCCCCCCCCCCCCAGTATAGGTAGTCAGATGACCCCTCCCCTTTCTCTCCAGTTTAGGTAGCCAGATCACTCCCTTAATCCCTTTCCCCACTTCCAGTATAGGTAGCCAGCTCGCCTTCACATCACAGAAGCCATCAGTGTCGCTCATTTATCAGCTCGTCTCCATTGCCAAAGCTTCTTCATCGCCTCTGTCTCCAATGTTGCCCAAGTCCATAGCCACCCGCCACAATGCAGACGTGCACAGAGAGCAAGGTGGCTGCTGCCCAGGCCGCTGGCAGCAGAGTACCGTGGTCAGGCGCTCACCTGATCTCCCTGCATTGCAGCATTTGCAAATGCTGCATAAGTTCAGCCTGCTGCTTTTGGGCCCTTGCTCCAGTGGGGCCCTAGGCCATTGCCTAGGCGGCATTGGCCTAAATCTGGCCCATGATCCAGTCACATGGGGGCAAATCTTACATACACCAGCATCAGAAGTGTAATTGGTAAAATTCAGCACCACACAAAGGTTAAAGGAGAACACCTTTGCTGATAAACTACCTGTGCATTGGCCTCAGCTAGATTATGACCCAGTACCAACACCCAAACCAAGCGGCCCCTGCTGGAATTCCCTGGGTGCCAGCATTCATAATGTTATTGCTGAGTGCAAGTGCCTAAACCAGTAATGGCTAACCTTGGCACTCCAGCTGTGACAAAACTACAAATCCCATCATGCCTCTGCCTCCTCGAGTTATACTTAGAACTGTCAGAGTATTGCAATGCCTCATGGGACTTGTAGTTCCACCACAGCTGGAGTGCCAAGGTTAGCCATCACTGGCCTAAACCATCCAGCTTCTGATATTCAGGGAAGTGTATTCAGAAACACCGTTATTTCCAAATCTAACAAAAATGGTTGGTTCAGGTGACCATAATTTAATATCTATAGGCAGCTTATCCTTATTAAAGCGGACCTGAACTCAGAACTTCTTCTCTGCTCTAAAAGATAAGCAACTGCATAATAACCTTTACAGAAAAACATTTCCTTGCTACAGCTTATAGAGCTCCTTCAGAAATGCTGCAGTGTAGTCACTTCCTGGTTTTCTGGGAGCACATGCAGGGTTAAACTCCCGTGTTCACATATTAGCTCTCAACTCAGCAGACAGCTGGGAGCTCATATTACACTAGCTCATTACTTGCTGAGAAGGGAGAATTAGACAGGCTGTTCTCTATAACCACATGCAGGGTGGATTTCTCTGTGGTCTTATCTCCTGTCAAAGAGTTCAGGTCCACTTTAAATATGTGCACTTCCTGTGAAGTTGAGGCAATACAATGGCCTGTACCTCACACACAAGACTGCCGCTTTATGGTGCTTGGTAATAAGAAGGAGACCTTTAGTAGTACAGGATGGGAGCCAAATCCCTCTGTTCTCACGTCATTTATTAGCTTCTCCTGTCTTCACTGGAGTGTGTAAATGTCACATCCAGCATTTCAATGAGCCCATTGGAGCGAAGCCATCTGACATCCAATGTATCCTTTGTTCTATGCACATAACCACCCCTCCCTGCAGCAACAATGTACCCCCCAGACTAGCAGCCCGGTCCCCACTTCACTCATAATGTCACTAAGCCTGTGAGGCAGACAAGTGCTGCCATCTCACAGTAAATCTATTCCTGTAAAAATAACTGTAGCTCAGACAGGAATCCTATTCATTTTTTCTTAAAGAGGAACTGCAGCCAAAATAACAATGAATATAATTGCTTAATTATTTACCATTTATAAATTATTAAGTCAGCGTTGGCACATTGTAAAAATCTTTCATCTCCTTGATTTACGTCATGAAATTTATCACAGGCGGCAACATCTTAAGTACTGGCAGGTGAACTCTGCGGAATGTTCATTTACTTAAAGTTCGAAAGCCAGTAGAAAAGATCTGCTCTCCCAGAATGCGCTGGTGGGGACAATTCCACATATTAAATAGCCTAGACTAAGCCTTAGTGCTTAGCCTAGGCTACTTATTATAAGGCAATATTTAGCTATAGGAAGTGTTGCGGATGTCGAAACCAGGATATTTAATGTGAAAGTGGGTATCCTGAATAATTCAAATTCACTGCATTCTACTATGTGCCGTTACAGTTCCATGTTAAATTTAATATTAATGTGTTAAAATGGCAAATCAAAATGTAATTATTTTTAGTTTTTCAATACATTTGTAGGGCTGTATTCACTTTAAGGCCCGTACACACACACCTAATGACCACCTGAGCAGATAGGCGTGTGTACAGTGGCTGCCGTCTCCCGAGCAACCCTCCTGGCGGATCAACTTCCCTATACAATTTTGTGGTCTTTAGTGGTTCACCCTCCCTTATACAGTTCCCTGGTGTCTAGTAGCCTGCCTCCCTCCCCTATACAGTTCCCTTGGTATCTAGTGGCCCCCTCCCTCCCCTATACAGTTTCCAGGTGTCTAGTGGCCCCCTCCCTCCCTTATACAGTTCCCTGGGGGCTAGTAGCCCCCTCCCTTCCCTATACAGTTCCCTGCTGTCTAGTGGATCCCCCTTCCACCCCTAAATAGTTCCCTAGTGTGAAGTGCCCCCTCCCCTTCCCTATACACTTCAGTGTGTCTAGTGCTTTCCTCCTCCCTTCCCCATATGGCTTCCCTGTTGATATAGGGCTTCACCCCAATATAGCTTCCCTGATGACCTATAGCGGGCCAAACATAATGCAAAGTGGGAAAACCACTTGCGGGCCAAATTTGATCTCTGCAGGCCATATTTGATCTCTGCAGGCCATATTTGGCCTGCGGGACAGAGTTTGTCAAGTATGTTCTGGAATCTTCCTGCTGTGATATAACAATGACAAGCAATAAATGAGGAAGAGAACCTACCTGACAAGGACATGAGGGTATTATGAATAACATACAGCCAAGTGCACTTCCGAGGAAACAGCTGCAAAACAGAGTCACAAACATGAGATGAGAAAGACAAACCTATTCCTATAGACACTTAGTATATCTATATATAGCCATTACCTGTTCCATTGTGGCTTCATGAAGCTCATTCAGATTTAAGGTGTATATTCCATCCTCTGTGCCAAAGATGATATACTGGTCTGAAAGAAAAAAAAAAATATCACAAAGAGGACCTGTCAATATTTAATCATCTTCCTATATGACATTTGTATCAATAGAGTGTCGAAAGATGGACAAGCACCAAAACAGGGACAGATGTGTGCTATGTGAATAGAACCCCTATACCAGACAGGGCCCAAGACAGGAGGCAAAGAAATCACGCAGTACCACGTCAGTACTTATACGCTCTTTTAATGCAATAAAAAAAATAAATGTAGCCATTAAACGTGGCTGACGCTGTTTTGAAAGATTCAGCTTGATGCAGGAATCTCCCGAAACATATATAAAAAGAGTGAGCGGCCGTCTATATAAAAATTAGCACTTTTAGGGCTCTTTTCCACTATGAAATGCGATCGCGATTCCGATCGCAATCGCGTTTCAATTTCCGCCATGCGATAGCGGTTGAGCTACTATACTCATAGTACAGCTCAATCATATACAAAACGCGGCAGGACGACGATTGCGCTTTGACCAAAATCGCATCGCAATCGGATCGCACTAATGGAAATTGCTGCTGCAGTTTCCATTAGTTTAATGTACCTTGCGATTTGCGATCAGAATAAAATCGCAAATCGCAGGATAGTGGAAAAAGGCCCTGTAAAAAGATAAAACACTCACAAGGTGGGTATTACAGAGTAGAGTTTTAACCGAGCTCTCCCCTGTGCGCTGCTTCGGATCAGCGCTCAGTAAGCTGCTCGGTATCCCCTGCGTTCAACCCTGCAGCGGCTCATGGCTCCTCCTCCTCGTACGTAGCTCCGCACTACGCACGAGGAGGAGGAGCCACGAGCCGCTGCAGGGTTGAACGCAGGGGATACCGAGCAGCTTACTGAGTGATGATCCGGAGCCCGGTTAAAACTCTACACTGTAATACCCACCCCAGGCTTTAAATCTTCCAAAGAGTATTTGACTAACTCCAAGAGTCAAAGGATCTGGTGAGTGTGGCATATGATTTTATTTGAAGACTATAAGGAGCCATAAAGTAGTGGATGAATACTCTGGTGTATTGAGCAACTTGAATTGTGGGAGTCGCTTATGGTGGACTGACAGATGATAATCTAATCTAATATAGGAACTGATTGATTTGCTCTGCTCTGTGTGAGCACTTGGCAGGCAGCGCTGTTGTCTTTCTTTGTGATTGTGAACAGAAGCATACAGTGACTTTAATAATAGCGCACCTGCATTTAAAGAGACAAGGACATAGTGTCCGTACTTTGTTTGAAAAATCGTAGCACAATGTGCTTTTGCTTACTCTGAGAGGCGCGCCACCAAGCAAAATATATTAATGTAATAATTGTAAATTTACCTGGTGGCTCTGCATGTGCTTACAAAAACAGTTTTATTGATACGAAAATATTACAGGTTACACATGAAATCACCTCTTCCGAAACAGCCTCTGTCACCGTTAGGGCCTGTTTCTACTACATGCAGTTTCTCGATGCAGAAAAATTGACTCCAGTAAATGCCTATAGAGTGGCAACACAAGGCTTTACAGAGGCGATTCACCAATCAGGTGGGGGGCGCTGCCCCAGACCCGCCAATCACCGCTGTGCACTGCTCTGCTCCTTTTTCTAATAAGAGCCGATGGTCTCGGAGGTGGGACCACAGTTCCGTCATTGGGGCCAATCACTCGCTCCAATGACGGAGCTGTGGTCCCACCTCCAAGACCATTGGCTCCTATTAGAAAGAGCAGTGCCAAGCAGCGACTGGCAGGTCTGGGTAAGCGCCCCAGCCTGATTGCTGGATCGCCTCTGTAAAGCTGCTCTATAAGCGGCTACTTCCGCACGACCTCACCAGAGCGCGGGCACCATAGTGTATGCATTATCCACACGTACTATATTATACTCATAGAAAAGGACAGGCATGGGCTACCTCACCAGGCACCATACTGTATATATTATCTGCAGCCTACTATATTATACTCAGGGCAAGGGACATAGGGCAGAGGAAGGACACACCACACACACTTGTCCAATTTGCAGAGCATTTTAATGAGTTTTTTTTTTTTTTTTTATTTTCTACTGAAAACCGCATGCATTGTGCGGGAAAGTAATGCAGGTTGTATCTCTCTTTTTTCCCCCCACGCTGTACGGAATCACATATGCCTCTGGGAAATGCAGCAGCACCATTGACTCAAATGCGATTCAGCATGTGTTGTTTTTTGTCTGCTGCAAAACGCTGCGGATTTGCTCAAGGGTGACCCCTGCCTCACTCTTTGCACTCAACTGCTGCCAGCCCACATTGAACAAATGGTGTTCATGGACTTCATCATATAGGTTAGTTATGCAGCAATGCAGCAGTGCCCAGCTTCCACTGTTTGTGATTAGGTTAGAATAGGTTTTAACCCCTTTGCTTCCGCCAGTACCATCACCTCTTGGAACCAGACCAGTTATCTGCTTTTACTGATGTTAAATCTTCCCCATTAATTTCTCTTACGTAGGTGACGCGACATACCCGGTCTTGGTATCATTTTTTTTTTAAAGTTCAGACAGTCTGGCTTTCTGCACCAAATATATATATATATATATATATATATATATATATATATATATATATATAAAACGCTAAAAAGACTAACTATGCTTACTACCAGTGTTGTATATAAACATGGCTGTGGCTGAATGACAGCTATGTATCTTTTAAATTAAGTGCTTGGTTTGAATCTGGTGGTGCTTACCTTTAGTATCGGGGTGTATCCAGGACGTGGCACAGTTTATTTTCAAAGGGCAACCATCAAATACTTTTGAGAAACAAGCCCCCATCTAGAAAGTACAACAGTGATAAGAAATGTCACAGACAAACATTATGGTATGTCTGTGTCAGCAATCAAAAGGCAGGCCATAGACAACATAGATTTTCTGTAAGCCATACATGTCAAACTTATATTTGGCCCACTCTAGACCACCAGGGAAGCTATAATGGAGGTGAGGCCCTAGATCACTAGAGAAGCCATATGGAGGACAGAAGGGGGAGGCTCTAGAAACCAGGGCACTGTTTAGTGATGCGAAGGAGGAACACTTACCACCAGGGAACTTTAGAGGGGAGGGAGGGGCCAATAGATACCAGGGAACTGTATAGGGAACATTAAATCGGCTGGAAAGCAATAGTGCAACAAGCCAAATTGATTTTAATCGATTGGCTGCAGTAAAAAATGTTGCTTGATTAGATGCGGCAGTGGATCAACAGCCCACAGCTTTGCACAGTATCGCACAGTCTAATGCTAGGAAACCAGCAGATAGATGGCTCGATAGATATGTTTCCGACAGGTCCGATCTGATTTTGATCATTTCTCTGATCAATTTCCTCAAATAAGTGAATGGAAATCATTCAAAGAATCGATCGGAAAGTAAATGTTCCCAAAAAAACTAATTGTGCATTCCCAGCACAAGGCTGCGGTTTGATAGATTTCAAGGTGAAATCTATTAAATATCTGTGTGCAGTGTATGGGATTCAGATTAGAGGGATTCATCTGTTCTTCACATGAATGGAAAAAAAAACCCTCCCCTCTGTTGGAGCCCAAATACTAATATACTGCAAACACAGAACTAGGGTATGAACATGACAAGGGGGTGGGAGAGAGGAGTAATGGCTCCTGGCTGATAGGGAGAAGGAAAAGGGGAGCGGGTTTTAGTGAAAAACTTTTGGGCGCTAGTCTAATTTAGGGGACCCAGCAGGAATCTTTATAGGGAACACTCCAATCACAGGACCCTCTACTAGTGTTCCCCAACCCTGTCCTCAAGGCCCACCAACAGTGCATGTTTTGTGGAAATCCGCACAGGTAGTTAATCAGCTCTGCTGAGACACTAGTTGCCTCACCTGTGAATGTGTGTGGTTTTCTACAAAACATGTACTGTTGGTGGGCCTTGAGGACAGGGTTGGGGAACTGTGCTCTACAGCACAAAACCTTGTCATTGGCCAAATAATGTGGGCCAAGTTTACTACAATCTATAGGAAACCTAGCAGTTCGCGAAGGTACCGTCCACCCAATCATGTTAGCTGGATTTCCCTATGAGGTTTCCTGCTGGGTCCCCACAGCAGACTAGTGCCCAATTTTGACTGTAATAAAATGAAGTCTATCCATTGTCACTGCTACTTACGCCATCTCACTGAATAAGCTGGATAAAAGCAAAGTTACAAAATGAGAATATCATTCACCTATTTTCAGCCAGCAAGGCATCTACCATTTTATACACAGAAAGCTTTTGGCACATTACGGTAATACTCACAAGAACTTTTGGAGTAGGTGGCAAGCCATTTATTGATGGTTTCTAGAGGAAAAACAAAACACAGGTTTAATGACTTAACAGCTGTGGTTATGTTAGTATACATATTGCTCAACATGTACCTATTGTTCTAAAGCAGGGGGTAGGTAAGGTTAACCAGGTGCCATATTTCACAGCATGGCAAAAAGCAGAGACCGTTAGAGGGGGTTGGGGAAGACAAATAGGTGTGATGGTAAAGCTGGAGAATTATAGTGTTGTATTGCCCCTTAATAGCGCCCTGTGCTATACTGCTCCCTGGCAGTGCCCTCCCTATATACTGCCCCCAATACTGCCACCTTCATTTGTATGTCGTGGGCAGCATGGTGGCGTAAAGGTTAGCACTCTCGCCTTGCATTGCTGGGTTCCCAGTTAGAATCCCAGCTAGGTCAACATCTGCATGGAGGTTGTATGTTCTCCCCGTGTCTGTGTGGGTTTCCTCCGAGCATTTCGGTTTTCTCCCACGTCTGGATTTCCCTTTTTCTTTATTGCTCAGGGTCCCTTTAAAGAGGAACTCCATTGAAAATAATGTCATTAAAAAAGTGCTTCATTTTTACAATAATTATGTATAAATGATTTAGTCAGTGTTTGCCCATTGCAAAATCTTTTAAATCCCTGATTTACATTCTGACATTTATTACATGGTGACATTTTTACTGTTGGCAGGTGATGTAGCTGCTGCATGTTTTTTTGGCAGTTGGAAACAGCTGTAAAAAGCTATTTCCCACAATGCAACAAGGTTCACAGACAGGAAACTGCCAGGAGTACCACGGTCCTCAGAGGTTCTTGTGGGAGGGGTTTCACCACAATATCAGCCATACAGCGCCCCCGATGGTCTGTTTGTGAAAAGAAATCGATTTCTCATGTAAAAGGGGGTATCAGCTACTTATTGGGATAAAGTTCAATTCTTGGTCGGAGATTGTATAACAGCAATAAATATTTTTATACAAATGAAGCTGTTTGCTGCTAGTTTACTGTGTAAACCATCTAAACTTAACTAAACTAAATAAAGACAAGTTACTTGTTATAGTTAGTTTTTCACCTCGGATCCGCTTTAAGTAACAAGACAACATATTCTGTACAGCACAGCAGAAAATGTCGGCGCTATATAAATACTAAATAATAATAATGTTTCAGCTGACTGTGCCCCTCCTCTCCAGGGTGTGCAGAGGAGTAACTGGGAAGAACAGTAATAAGACTGTGACTACCGTGTTTCCCCTAAAGCAGGGGTGTCAAACTCAAATATACGGAGGGCCAAAATGTAAAATGTAGAACAGGTCGAGGGCCGACAAGTATATTTATCCCCTCCTCCCCCCCCCCCAATTTGGAATGATCGCACTACACCCCACAATTTGCACCGCGCGTTATAGCCACGGTGCAGAAAAACAAAACAGCCTCAGTATAGGGAGGTAGCCGGGTATAATTGTCCCCTGTATAGGAAGCCAGATATAGTTGCTCCTAGTATAGGTAGCCAAGAATAGTTGCCCCCAGTACAGGTAGCCAGGCATAGGAGCCCAAGAAAAGGTAGCCAGGCATAGAAGGTGCCCCAGTACAGGTAGCCAGGCATAGCAGGTGCCCCAGTTTAGGTAGCCAGGCATAGCAGGTGCCCCAGTTTAGGTAGCCAGGCATAGCAGGTGCCCCAGTTTAGGTAGCCAGGCATAGCAGGTGCCCCAGTTAAGGTAGCCAGGCATAGCAGGTGCCCCAGTTTAGGTAGCCAGGCATAGCAGGTGCCCCAGTTTAGGTAGCCAGGCATAGCAGGTGCCCCAGTTTAGGTAGCCAGGCATAGCAGGTGCCCCAGTTTAGGTAGCCAGGCATAGCAGGTGCCCCAGTTAAGGTAGCCAGGCATAGCAGGTGCCCCAGTTTAGGTAGCCAGGCATAGCAGGTGCCCCAGTTTAGTTAGCCAGGCATAGCAGGTGCCCCAGTTTAGGTAGCCAGGCATAGCTGGTTCCCCAGTTTAGGTAGCCAGGCATAGCTGGTGCCCCAGTTTAGGTAGCCAGGCATAGCTGGTGCCCCAGTTTAGGTAGCCAGGCATAGCAGGTGCCCCAGTTTAGGTAGCCAGGCATAGCTGGTGCCCCAGTTTAGGTAGCCAGGCATAGCTGGTGCCCCAGTTTAGGTAGCCAGGCATAGCTGGTGCCCCAGTTTAGGTAGCCAGGCATAGCTGGTGCCCCAGTTTAGGTAGCCAGGCATAGCTGGTGCCCCAGTTTAGGTAGCCAGGCATAGCTGGTGCCCCAGTTTAGGTAGCCAGGCATAGCAGGTGCCCCAGTTTAGGTAGCCAGGCATAGCAGGTTCCCCAGTTTAAGTAGCCAGGCATAGCAGGTGCCCCAGTTTAGGTAGCCAGGCATAGCAGGTTCCGCAGTTTAAGTAGCCAGGCATAGCTGGTTCCCCAGTTTAGGTAGCCAGGCATAGCAGGTGCCCCAGTTTAGGTAGCCAGGCATAGCAGGTGCCCCAGTTCAGGTAGCCAGGCATAGCAGGTTTCCTTTCATTTTGATTTGATTTCCATATATTTGCAGCCAGCAGTTTGTGTGTGACATGCAGCCCTGCCATGCCTGTCAGGGCTCTGCAATATGTCACATACACAGCACCGTAAGCAATTCTGTGTCATCTGCTCTTAGCTGCAGAGGTCGTATACCCCTGGAGCAGATGACACCTCTCTCCCTGAAAAAAACAATGCTTTTATACCTGGCTGACTGGGGGAGAAGACACTGTCCTGAGCAGACACGCAGCTCTCTCACCTATAGCTGCTACTGGTTGACTGCACGTAGTCAGCTGGCTGCCTCTCTCTCATTGGCTGGAGGGAGGCACCAGCAGAAAAAAAAGAATGCCGCTGATTGGAGGGCGGGGGGAAAGCTTGATCCTTCTCACTGGCCGCTCTGCCTATAGCTGCGGTCGGTGCACACAAGAATTGAAAAAGAGAATCAAGGGCAGTGATTTGTTCCTGGCAAAAGGACTTAGGACAGGGTAAAATGAATATCTTTTGGCGGAACAGTGCAGGCCCGCTAGCGTGGCTGCGTGCCAACTTTCAAAGCACCGCAGGCCACTAGTAATGTTAATTAAAAAAACAGCCGCGGGCCAAGTTTTCTGGCGCTGCGGGCCAAATTTGGCCCGCGGGCCAGAGTTTGACACATGTGCCCTAAAGTAAGACATCCCCTGAGAATAAGCCCTAGCAGGAATTTCAAGAATGCTTGAAATGTAAGACACCCCCCAAATTTAAGCCCTAGCTAGCAGCCCACATGACACCAGCAAGTCACGCTGAATACAAAGCCTGGATACAGGAGAGCAGCAGTATAATGTGAGTTGTACACAGTCCTATATATGTGTCAGGCAATTTGTGTTTTTGTTGGAGCCAGCCCTCCTGATCTGTTGTGATAAGCATCAGTAGCACTTCACCTCTTTCCAGGACACACAGCTTATCCTATGCTCTGGGGAGTCTGACAGAGTTCTCTGCCTGCAAGAATTACTTACATGATCAGCAGAATCAATTTCTTGTGAGAGCCAATATCTGCAAACCACAAGCTCTGTGTATGTTGCACCTGTTTCAGCATGGCATACAGTATGTACATTTTGTATAGGAAAACTACCAGTGTTTGCCCAAAAATAAGACATCCTCTGAAAATAAGCCCTAGAACATCTTTTAGAGCAAAAATTAATATAAGACAGTGTCTTATTTTCGGGGAAACACGGTATCTGCGTCTACTGTTTGAGGGCCTCTGGAAATAGATACGTGTATGGACAGATACAATGCCAGACACAATCTTGTAAACTGACCGATAAATGATCGTTCCACGATCAATGACAGCAGATATTAAACAATGTGTTGTGACTGGCAGCAGAAGACCGCACACAAAATTTCAAACCACCGTCAACCAATCGGACTGTAAAACAATGCAGGATGTAGGGGAAGTGCCAAAAACTTTGCGGTCACCCTGTTTAATAATCCTACCCCAATAATGCAACCCCCTTTTGCTTAGAGGAAGGTTCGGTGACTACGGAGTGAATGCTTACATGACCCAGGACACCAGGCCACATCACCCACATTCATCATGTCCACCCAGTAGATGGAGATGGAACAGAGGTGCGGCTAAGGTAGCTGGAGAGCCAAACATGCAGCATCCGGTCCCAGGCACATCATGGGACATCAGTATCATGAGTTCAGGGGCTCTCCCCCACATTGCAAACCTCAGCGACTATTGCCTTATGTTCAGCAGCTTTCAGTCAATGTTCATGGTAACAGCCAAACAGCCAGCACAAGGAAGTTTTCAGCTAGCAGTGCTTCAGCACATTTAGAGCAGAAACGTGCATAAGTCCAGTTACTAGTAACCAGCTGCAGTCATACAGAAGAGGGTAGGTGTGCGTGAGAGACCTCATGGGTGTGCTCCGGTGATACGGCCACACATGGTAGATGTGCTTTGGATATTGTCTGTTTGGGTTTGTACAGGCAGCAGCTGGGTGACCCGAATCAATACATGACCACGCTGATACCAGTAGAATATGAAGAGGGAGCAAGCCTTCTGCAATTTAGTTTTACACTGAAGGGAATACCCTGTTGCAGCTGTTTTTCATTTTGCAGTACAATTAACCCTTTAGCAGCCAATATATTTAGAGGCTTGCAAGTACTCCAGGCTAATTTATTTTAGCAAAACATTCCAAGAATTTACAGCACGAGTTCTTCTTCATAGCCCCTGCACACACTGCTGACTATGAACGATTATCTGCTGAAGAGATCCATCATGATGGTCATTTGAAATGCACGGCTATAACCACACATTGTCCGATCAAGCCGTCGCTTATCTCTTATTTTCGAACAATATTTGACCAATATTCATCATTCATGTTAAATGCTTTTTCTTCCCCCGGTGTACGAGGCTTGAGAGCAGAAAGGAGGACCAGACATCCCGCTGACAGGACAATTGTGGATCGCTGAAGTGAAGAAGTGGACCATGTAGGAGGGAGATTTTCCTGTGAAATCAGATTTTGCACATTTGGAGGAGGAGGATGGGGGGGGGGGGGGGTGTTCTTAGAACATGTTTTAAAGACCAATCAGTAGTGTACCAGAGCAGTCACTATCTCAGGGCTTACAGCCTGGTCCGCTGGTGCTTATTCCCTCTGTGAGTCATTACTTCTACCATAAGTACAAGGATAAGAAAGGAGGAGGCACTCGAATGTAGATATTAAACTTGCATGCAATTTAAGAGGAAGCAACATACAACATGTTTCGTGTTTCCCCTTCTTCAGGTGTATACCTGAAGAAGAGAGAGACCCTGAAACAAGTTGTGTGTTGCTACCTTTTAGATTAAATGCTAGTTTAATATCGCCATTAGAATGCATTAGAATGCCTCCTTCATGTTTTAGAAACTTGTCTGTATGAATTTTACATAAAGTGTAATCTCCGTAGCTATAATAATTTGCAAGACAATCCTAAAAGCAGATATTGAAGAGGAAAGCAGAAGTACCAACCGGAAAATCCTTCTTCTCCTTCTTCTGTGGCAGACTTGGCTTGGGGTTCTCTCCACCTGTACAGTTCAGCCTTTCCCCATTACCTGCAGATAAAGGACGTAAAATTACAACCATAAGCACCAATGCCAAATGCTATTCCAAAATATGCAGTAAGTGAGAAGCCAGTTTACCAGCATCAGGAAAGGTGATAAAGATTAAAGCAAGCGCAAGGAGGCTGTGGAACGAGAAAGATGGAAAGCGTAAAACGGCACCGACCTACACCCCTATATAGCTGCTGCCTATGCTTGCAAAATACTGGAAATCAGCAAGTGGTGAAGGAATTTTCATAAAGGGACTTGTTCTTGTTTAGTCTAGACTGGCAATGTATGCCATAATAAATTGTGGTAAAGCATCACCATTGAAGCACAACAATTTAATGGCCACCTTAAATCAAGGCGGGCCAAGCATAATCCCCAACGTTCCTACAAGTCTCCTCTGTGGTATGACAGAAAAGACTTAAGTTTGAAGTGAACCTGTACTTTTAGTAATAAACATTATGCCAAGGAGGTGGTTAAGAGAATGTAAGCTAGTTCTTGGAAAGATGACGATAGTCTTTCTTGGAAACATTGGTCATAAGTGATTACAAACTGCTTACCACGATACTACAGCAGCATCAGCAGCTTAAGAATATGGAAGCATTGGTAGGGCTTTTTGGAGAGACAGTCCTCTTTTGGGTACTAAATCCCTCTATCTCCCTCATTTGTCCCTCTTTTAGGACTCATGTACAGATTTATGTAAATATATGTATTTTTCTTTCTAAAAAAAATTGTTTGACTCAAAACTTTATTCCCATCATTTAAATTGATAAATCTCTTATTTTCAAATGTTAAAATGAAGGAAAACTATTAATGCCTAAAAGGATCAGTGTGGTTTGAATGATAAAACATCATATTTTGTGATGTCCATGAAGAGGGGTGTGGTTGGGGGTGTGGCAGTGATGTGTCTTAATGCAACCCTATTTCTTATCTCAAAATGTTGGGAGGGTGCAAATATCACTGCTGGTGGCAACATTTCCATAGTCCTGCTTTCTAGATACCATATATAAAGTGCATAGTAATGCTACTAGGGGCAGTGATTGACACACTGCTTGCAGGGACTGATCTGGAGGGGGGGGGGGGGGGTATCTTGCCCCAGGCGCAGTTGGTTTTTATTCTTAAAAAGGCGGCAAAATGTATGGCAGTTTAGGCGCCAGAACCTGACCTTTAGGCGCCAAAACCTGACCTTGCCCCAGGCGCAACTTGGTCTTGATCCGTCCCTGACTGCTTGGTTAATAAGATTTGTTGTCATTTTACATGTGATCCATTTCTCTTACATAATATCTCCTGTAGGTGAAATCATGCAGTAGCATGACTATTTTTAAGTATTTGGTTGCCTGCTTGTGTTGTGAGAATGTCTTATAATTTCTTTCTATTTTAGCCCATACTGGAAGCAGAGGTGATTCTATAACCATCACCAAACAAATCACAGGTTAGCTATCATAGGCATTCCTGAACTACATGCTTCTTTAGGACTTCTCTTATAGTGGAAACAAATCACCTCTGGTCATTTATGCCTTCTAACATAGCTTAACATTTTCAGACCTAAATGCATTCAAGGACTGGCCCCCTCCTCTGCAGCATATTGTTTACACCAAAGCTACGGATGTCTTATATATAGCAAGCCCGCAAAAAGCATAACCATACAACGCAGCTCCAGTTTCTAAGTGAAGGACACCAAGAAGACTGGAAGATGCTGTGATGCAGTAAAGCCACAAAGCAGTAAGCAGGGAGATGTATGGAGGCAATCCCATTCTATAAGATGGTTGAGGACAGGGTATGGAATGTTACGTGAAGATGCACGCTGTGACCATCTCATACAATGTAGTGAAAGGCAATGGAACCAGGAACAAGCAAGGCCTGGAAATGACAGCGATGACAGAGTACCGCAATGGCCTTTCAAGAACTCAAACTCTGCAGATCTCCTCATAACAGAAAACACCATATGTGGAGGTCATCTACTAACCATGGACCTTACCAGTACTGGATCTAAGGACAGAACACTCCAACATGGACAGATTTCAGCATCACTTTGAAAAGTTTGATTTTAGAGAAAACACTTGTGCAATATTGGACAGGAAGCAATCATATCTCTTTCAGATCAGACTGATGGTCATGTGAGTTCTGCACAAAACATACTGACCAGGTGGGACAGCTAATAATAATAATAATAATTCAAGCTACTTATTCCAATGATGGAATTATTATTTTTATTATTGGTTTTCATTGCTTGCTACTGTACTTTTAATTTTTTTTATTTTACATTTTTTTTTTAATTAAAAAGTATTTTATAAAAACGGTTTAGAGATATATCCACATGTGGCCAACTTTAGACAAGGTAACAAGTCTCTTACACAATTAAGTGTAGAATTATGTGGAACGGTGTAAGCCATAAATAACAGAAAAGAAGAAATGTATATAGGTATTGCAGACAATACCATCAACTGGACAACTAAATATACATGTACACAGATACAAGCTTTCATGGATACAGTCAGTTCTCTTCATCAGACATGATGGTAAACAACCCCTCTCACAGATGACAGCTTACTTGTGAAAACGGCATACAGCCAATATTAAATGTTGCGGTGTTTCACAAGTCAGTGTTGTGGACGTTCACACATGATGATAATCCCATCTTGCTGTAATGGATTCTCTCACCCAATGCATCCCTGTATGTTTAGTTCAAGCATAACTTTGGGCAACCCAATGAATACCCCTGTGGGGAGAAAATGTAATACTCACCTTCCGAGGAAGGATCTTTTCTCTTTCACAACGGCTCCTCTTCCTTCTTCACTCACTCCTTTGTCAGTTGGCACTGCTGCAACATTGTAGAAATGCATCTTCCAAGATGGCTGCCAGTCCTAGCACCTCTGATTTCTAGTAAGGTAGGTGGAAGCTACCGCTGACTGAAGCACTATCCTCTTACCTGCACTGTGACAGTCCTCTCTGAATGAAGACACTTGTCAAATATTTCACTACTGCACAATGGTCCTAGAAACAAAAAATAGGAGCAGTGGGGAACAGAAAAAGCCTTTCTAAAGAAGGTGAGCATAACCTTTTCTCCAAACAGGTCAGTTCTGATTTTCATTCAGAGAACCTTGAACTCTGGATATCTTTTCTAAACAAAAGCTATTAGTGATGTCATATATGATACAGAATTATTTATACAGCTTCAGATGATGTTTGTAAGTACTTACTCCTCAGATTGCTATCAGGAACACACCACAAAACGAATAGTGTATGCTTCTTATTAGTAAAAAAAACAATGGCATTTAGGTATGTAGAGAACATGGCAGAGTTGAGATCAACTACCAAAGCCTTGTACACACATTCCATAAAAGTCTGTGAAATGTCCAATGATCTGTATAAAAAATGTAGGCAAATGATGTTGAATGACAACGAGAGACCAAAGTCGCATATTCTGGCCGATCCAACTGGCAGATCAATTCTGACAACTATTGAACAGATAATGTCCAGCCGGATGGTGTGTACAACGCCACTCAAATGACACTATTACAGAGCATGCGTGCACGTTTAATGAAACGTAATTTTTGCTAGTGCGCAGTATTCGATCAAGATAATTGTTTGGAATACCTGTGTGTGTGTGTTTGAGTGAACAATGTAGTTTAAACGACTGGTTTCCTATTTTGAGTAATGTCACCTGAGTAATGTCGCTCTTTTGTGTGCACCGACTTTAATCTAGCATGTGTACGGATTTTAAAGGTTCAGGTTTGCTGTACTGACTCTTTGATGTACACTGTACTTGTGCATTTATAAGCGTTACATTGTTTCTTTTTCGCTTTGGATAGAACAGCATGCCTGATGAAGAGAAATTACTGTTTTCCTGAAAGCTTGATTCTAAAATACATGGTTACAAGTTTTGAATATCTCTTTAGTGTACATTTTAAATTACTTACACAGAAGTCTTCCTGAGGGTGCAGCTACATGACTGCAACTGACTGACTTACCAATTCACTAACCTTCCACTGATGCTCTTGTTCTGTTCAGAGGCATCTTTGATTTGAATTACACTCGGTCCAGTTACTTCCTATTTTGCCTGATGAAGTGGGTCATACCTGCAAAACGCGTTGCACTATGGAGTAGTCAGACAATTTCTGTCTGAAATTTGACAAAATCCAGTCTTCTTTGGGGAGGTAAGTCCACAACTAGCTCCCTATTAAAACGTTTTTAGTGCATTTTACTCTATGATTGGCACCTCTGTACAAGTGTACCTTACCCGTTTTGAGTCCATTTGGTGGAGGGGTGTTATTCCTTTTTTTCCTATCCACAAAGCGACTTCTAAAAGGACCCTGAACAGTGAAAAAATAAATCTGGACTAACCTGGGGCTTCCTTTAGTCCCTAATAGCCCCTGAGGTCTCTCATAGTCCTCTGGGTCCCCTGCGTTGTCCAGCTGGCGGCCCTGTTAGACTTGCGACTTTGGGCGAAGCCACGCACAACTGTGCATGCGCGGCCCGTCTGCGCACCCGGCTTGATCACACACACACACACACACACACACACACACACACACACACACACACACACACACACACACACACACACACACACACACACACAGTAAGCCTCTTGCACAGTTCAGTCTTTTGAGAAGCAGGCATGCACAGGAGGCTTATGGCTTTGATCAAGTCAGGTGCGCAAACAGGCTGCGTGTGCACAATTGCGCACAACTGCCATTGAAGTCCCCAGGCTGATGGGGCCACCAGCAGGACCATGGAGGGGACCCAGAGGACGTTGAGGGACCTCACGGGCTATAGGGAGTTGGAGGAAGCCCCAGGTAAGTCCAGATTTTTTTTCCACTGTTTAGGGTCCCTTAAACCTGAGTGGGGATAGGTTGCCCTGGGATAGGTTGCCCTAGTGGTAACTCACTTTTGTATGTATTATTTTACATATGACACTATTTACCACTATCTTAACCTACTACACTATTGGCGGCTCTCAGTGTTCCATTTCTGCCTCTTCTGCAAGATCCACTGAATGGGATCTCGTTAAGGCAAAGCTGACAAAGATAAACGAGTCTGTATGATTGCTTTAGGATATCAGCTAATCGGCCTATAAGAAGCCCCGCCACTTTCAGAAATCAAAACAAAATAGTCAATACATTACATTTCAAGTTCTGAACAGCTCTGACATTAGGAAGTACTATAATTCTTTAAGCCTAAGCTCTTCTTTATAGGCTCTCCTGCCTCAAAATCAGTCCTCTCCCATCATCCATGAGGATAAGAAGACCTGCAGAGTTAGAACGATGAAAAGAAAGGTATATAGTCATTAAGCTTTGTGAAGCTCATTTCCAGCCAGCTGTGTGAGGCGGTGAGAGCCCCCTTCTGACGGGGTTACAGTGGAGTCTCCTGTCTCCCTGCCGCTGCTTTGTGCTATTTACCCATCTCAAAGAATTTACTGCTGGTCAATCCGGGGCTGCTGATGCTGCTAGTGAGCACATTACTGATAGGTGCCGTATGGCGACCACAACCTGGTGAGCTCTGCCTCCGGTGGAACTGGGGAGCCCTGTTATCAGGCTGATGTTTGATGGTGCTGGACCTCTCGTCGTCATCCATGTTATTGTCTGGGCAGCTGTTCATTCTCACCGGCTGTCAGGATAGAGAACAATGGTTAGTGCAAGGAAGATGGAGTCAGACTACATCACTGAGGGCTCCTGGATGCAGAAGCTGACTAGAGAAACAAAGTAGCTAAGATTATTAATGCTCTCATGCAGACATGGCTAAAGGTGGTCTGCAAGCCTTTTCGTGTGGCCCCCAAAGCTCTCTACAGTGGTTACTTCCATGCGACCCGTAGGCCGTAGCTGCAGTGCCACATGCAGAGGCCACCTTATACCGGCACTCTGCCTCCCACTCTGCTCGCTTGTAGGTTATCATTTGAACAATCAAAAAACATACTAGTTTAAACTACATGTCCAAATCCAGAGTTGTTCAAATGTAACTCATGTATCTACATTACCCTATTTAAAAAACAGGACTCATTTACAAACAAACTCACTCCTGGAATGTAACCTGATTGGAAATAGGGAACCACCTGTTTTCCATCCAGCACTTTGCTTTTTTTCATCTGCATTAACGTAATCTGACTGCTATCACAATTCGTCTTGTTCATTTCCGGGTTTAGTTTTGCATTAAAACCACTTAAGGACCAGGGGATTTGTGGAGGATCGGTGCTGCGCGGGCTCTACAGCCCGCATCACCGATCGAGTTAATGGAAAGGCGATCAGACTTCCCCCCCCTTTTTTCCCCACTAGGGGGATAACCTGCTGGGGGGGGGGTCTGATCGCCGCCGCTCCGTGTGGCCTTGCGCGGGGGGGGGGGGGGGGGGGGGGGGAGGAGGGGGGGCAGGACCCCGCGTGTTTACATTACACGTGCAAGCCGCGATCGGGGGCTCGCACATTGTTCACGGAGGCACCATCCGTGAACTGGCATGGAAAGGCCGCTCGTTCCATGCTATACCACTTAAGACCTGCCGACGCCTATCGGCGTTAGCTGGTCGTTAAGTGGTTAAAATGGACAACAGTAACTACTTGCATTCTCCTTTATTCCTGCAGATGTCCTTTCAAGAAACACCCAGGACAAAAATATACATGATCAACAGTACACATAACATTTCCATGACATCCTATGCAGACATCTCTCTACAATATTTACAAATACTTATATAAGAACAAATGAAGAATAAAAAACTATGTTTTTACCTTTGGAGGTAATGGTGGAGGAACAGCTCTTTTCATGGTAGAACTGAAAAAAGAAATAGTGACAGTGAGTTCTGCAGCCAGCTTATCAGATGGAGCAATCAGCACACACTGCCTGGGAACTGAATGACAAGAGTGACAATTAAATGTAAAACTGGCCATACACTTATACACTTCCAACAGATGTTAGAATTCATTTCCTTTCTGAAAGGAATTGGTCAACCACATACAGCGCATCGATTTTTAATAGATTCCAGCTGGGAAGCGATTGAAAATTGATCTATCCTACATTTTCCGTAATGTCTGATCTATACCTTTTAGGCTACTTGCACACCAAGACGTTGCGTTAGGTGCTACGTTAAGGTCGCATAACGTGCACCTAATGCAACGTATGGTGGTGCGGGAGAGGACGGTAGAGTGAGCCGCGTTAGGCAGCTCTATCCGTATAAGGTCTCCCAGAGTGGCGCTGATTGGCCGGTGGGACCATGTGATGCGGAGCGAGACACTCCGCATCACGTGGTCCCGCCGGCCAATCAGCGGCCGCCAGTGCAGTGAATATTAAGTAGCCATGTGCGCGGCTCCTGTAGCTGCATCTCCCCGCCTCCTCTCCGCCCCCCACTGAGCATGTGCAAACAGTCTAACGCGGCTATAGCCGCTCTAACGTCATAGCATGCTGCACTTTCGGCAGAACGTGCAGCGTTACATGTAACGCAACGTGGGCTGTGTGAACAGCCCACTTGTGTTACATTGCTGTGCGTTGAGGGAGCGTTACAGGCGCACTAACATACGCCTGTAACGTCTTAGTGTGTAAGCAGCCTTAATAAATTTTTTGTGAACCCGAGGTGAAAAGAAACTGGATGAGGTAAACGACTGGATCTGCCCTCCTACTCCTAAAAATGATTTTTAGATATGCCATGGTTTCATTTTATACTATAACATTTACAAAGTAGATTGCATTTTTTATTGTCTTTGTTTAGTGGCAGTCTATTAACCTCCTTAGCGGTAACCCCGTGCTGGACACGAGGTAAGCCGCTGCGGAGGATTTCTCAGGCCACGCTGGGCCGATTTGCATAATATTTTTTTTATACACGCAGCTAGCACTTTGCTAGCTGCGTGTTACCTACGATCGCCGCTACCCGCCGCGTTAGAGGGTGACCAAAACCCATCCCCCCCGAGACCCCGTGTGCTGCCTGGCCAATTAGGGCCAGGCAGGGCTGAGGGGTGGATCGGGACTCTGTCTGACGTCAATGACGTCGGTGACGCCATGGCGACGGGGAAGCCCTAAAGGAAATCCCGTTCAGA
Source organism: Hyperolius riggenbachi (assembly GCF_040937935.1). Taxonomy (NCBI): domain Eukaryota; kingdom Metazoa; phylum Chordata; class Amphibia; order Anura; family Hyperoliidae; genus Hyperolius; species Hyperolius riggenbachi. The sequence goes on along the minus strand of NC_090654.1, from coordinate 237,155,366 downwards.
ACGGGATTTCCTGATGGGCCTAATCGCCAGAGGCGATCGGAGGGGGATGCCCCTGCTCAGCGGCTATCATGTAGCTAGTGCTAGGCTAGCTACATGATTTAAATAAAAATAAATTAAAAAATAGTGCTGCGCTGCCTCCCTGGCGGATTTCATTGACCGCCAGGGAGGTTAAGAGTCCCAGATTTAAAATACATGAACAATTGAACTTTTTCTATCCCTCCCCTGCGACATCATATTTTGCCAAGAAAACTTTTATGGCTGTAAGTTGTTTACTATATTCCTGACAAGGTACCAACCAGGGAGACGCTGTCATTTGCATGCCAGAAATTAACCTAAATCTCAGGTGACAAAATAAAAAAAAGGGAAACAGCCTGGTTATTTATATGTTTTGCACTGTACATACACGTTTATCTCATCATGCCGCCTCAGGTACACTTTAACCACTTCACCACTAAGGGGTTTTCCCCCTCAAGGATCATTCGCCAATAACTTTATATTTTGGATTTTTTTCACCACAAATTAAGCTTTCTTTGGGTGGTAATTTGCGCTAAGAATTATATTATATGCGTTTTAATGGGAATAAGAAAATAATTGGGTAATTAAGATACTTCTCAGCTTTATTTGCCTATTTGTCCCGGTTATTGCAAGGTTTAAAGAGAATCTGAAGCGAAAATAAATCTCGCTGATTCTCTTATATATAGCAGGGGCATGTTTGCCCCTGCTAAAACGCTGCTATACCGCCGCTGAACGGGGGTCCCTTAATCCCCAAATCCCCCCCCCCCCCCTGCATGTTTGCCCCTGCTATATATAAGAGAATCAGCGAGATTTATTCTCGCTTTCTCTTTAAATTATGTGCCTAGTAGAACAATGGTGATTATCCTATACCAGTGATGGCTAACCTTTCAGAGGCCGAGTGCTCAAACTGCGACCTAACACCGACTTATTTATCTCCGAGTGCCAATGGGGGCGGGGTTGCAGCGCCGAAAATGGGCGTGGCCATGATATTGTATGGGCGGAGCTAACGTAATGATGTAACAGCGAGGCATAAGAAAGCAGTGTTTCCGCCATGATGTGGTGAAACGAGGATTCGCATCATGGGTGTGCAGAAACTCTATGATGCTATTTATACCCGCCGTAACCCCAAAGCAGCAAATATAGCCAACTATGACCATTAAGGGCTCATTCACACTATGTGCTGCGCTGTCAGTTTTGACGCAACGCACATAATGTAAGATTCATATGGTAACATGAAAGTCAATAGACTTCCATGTTACCATTCACACTACAGGTGTGCGTTCCCATGCGTTACGTTGTAACGCATCTGGGAACATTTTAACGCACAACGCATACGTTTCCCCGATGGGTACAGCTGCCGACGTCCACGCTTTAGCGCACCACAACGTGCATTCCGTGCGATCCCTGTGCGTTGGCAGCGCATGCATGAAATCACATTCGTGCATACGTTCTGTAGTATGAATGAGCCCTTAATAATAAATGCAGCAACAGTTACCCCAGACACCAGAAAATAAACGCAATGTGTGCAACATTTCACCAGAAAATCTTGCAATGTGGGCCACATTTCCCCTACCCAAAAAAAGCAGTGGGCCACATTTCACCAGAAAATAGACGCAGTGGGCCACATTTCACCAGAAAACAAACGCAGTGGGCCACATTTCACCAGAAAATAGACGCAGTGGGCCACATTTCAAGAGAAAATAAACACAGTGGGCCACATTTAACCAGAAAACAAATGCAGCGGGCAGCATTTCACCAGAAAATAAACGCAGTGGGCCACATTTCACCAGAAAATAAACGCAGTGGGCCACATTTCACCAGAAAACAAACGCAACAGACAGCATTTCCCCAGAAAACAAACACAGCGGGCAGCATTTCACCAGAAAACAAACGCAGCGGGCAGCATTTCACCAGAAAACAAATGCAGCGGGCAGCACTTCACCAGAAAATAAACGTAGCAGGCAGCATTTCACCAGAAAACAGACGTAGTGGGCCACATTTCACCAGAAAATAAACGCAGTGGGCCAAATTTCACCAGAAAACAAACGCAGTGGGCCACAATTCACCAGAAAACCAACGCAGTGGGCAGCATTTCACCAGAAAACAGACGCAGTGGGCAGCATTTCACCAGAAAACAGACGCAGTGGGCCACATTTCACCAGAAAATAAACGCAGTGGGCCACATTTCATCAGAAAACAAACGCAGTGGGCCACATTTCATCAGAAAACAAACGCAGTGGGCCACATTTCACCAGAAAACAAACGCAGTGGGCCACATTTCATCAGAAAACAAACGCAGTGGGCTACATTTCACCAGAAAACAAACGCAGTGGGCCACATTTCACCAGAAAACAAACGCAGTGGGCAGCATTTCACCAGAAAACAAACGCAGCGGGCAGCATTTCACCAGAAAACAAACGCAGCGGGCAGCATTTCACCACAAAACAAACGCAGCGGGCAGCATTTCACCACAAAACAAACGCAGCGGGCAGCATTTCACCAGAAAACAGACGCAGTGGGCCACATTTCACCAGAAAATAAACGCAGCATGCAGCATTTCACCAGAAAACAGACGTAGTGGGCCACATTTCACCAGAAAATAAACGCAGTGGGCCACATTTCACCAGAAAACAAACGCAGTGGGCAGCATTTCACCAGAAAACAAACGCAGCGGGCAGCATTTCACCACAAAACCAACGCAGCGGGCAGCATTTCACCACAAAACAAACGCAGCGGGCAGCATTTCACCACAAAACAAACGCAGCGGGCAGCATTTCACCAGAAAACCGACGCAGTGGGCCACATTTCACCAGAAAATAAACGCGGCAGGCAGCATTTCACCAGAAAACAGACGTAGTGGGCCACATTTCACCAGAAAATAAACGCAGTGGGCCACATTTCACCAGAAAACAAACGCAGTGGGCAGCATTTCACCAGAAAACAAACGCAGCGGGCAGCATTTCACCAGAAGACAAACGCAGCGGGCAGCATTTCACCAGAAAACAAACGCAGCGGGCAGCATTTCACCAGAAAACCGACGCAGTGGGCCACATTTCACCAGAAAATAAACGCGGCAGGCAGCATTTCACCAGAAAACAGACGTAGTGGGCCACATTTCACCAGAAAATAAACGCAGTGGGCCACATTTCACCAGAAAACAAACGCAGTGGGCCACATTTCACCAGAAAACAAACGCAGTGGGCCACATTTCACCAGAAAACAAACGCAGCGGGCAGCATTTCACCAGAAAACAAATGCAGTGGGCCACATTTCACCAGAAAACAAACGCAGCGGGCAGCATTTCACCAGAAGACAAACGCAGCAGGCAGCATTTCACCAGAAAACAAACGCAGCGGGCAGCATTTCACCAGAAAACAGACGCAGTGGGCCACATTTCACCAGAAAACAAACGCAGTGGGCAGCATTTCACAGTAAATAAACACAATGTGGGAAACATAGCATTTAGCAGAAAATAACACAGTGGGCCGCATTTCACCTGCAAAAAAAGTAATGTACTCACCTGACAGAAGTCTTCTCTCTCTGCTGGGCTCTGGCGCGCATCTCCCCCGGACGTTCCTTCTGCAGCTGAGTCTCCCGCGCTGCCGCTGACAGGCAGAGTGCAGGGCTACGGGAAGATGGCGCCCGAAGCCCTGTACTGGAGACAAATAGTCTTCAGTACAGGGCTTCGGCGGCCATCTTGCCGTAGCCCTGGTCTGCCTCCCGGGAGACTGCGGGGCTGCGGGCTATGAACTGGCACGGCGGCGTCTAGTAGACGCTGCGGCCAGTTCATAAGCAGCGGTGGCGTGCCAGCAGATTAGGCTACGCGTGCCATAGGTTCGCCACCGCTGTCCTATACAATAAAATGCAAGTGTTCCTGCGTCATCAACTGACTGGTTGTGTGTCCCTGGCTTTTTTGTACTGAACATGTGCACAGCCAGGGCAGTTAGGACACAGGGCCGGTTCTGACAGCTTGCTGTGTATGGTTCACAAAGGTTCGTATTGCATTGTGGGAAATTACAGCTTTTTCCAACCACCAAGCAAGTAGCTCCCTGTGTGCATATACTTCAGACAGTGGTGGGGAACGAGCAAGCGGGACGCGTATGTGCGCGCATTGCGGGGGTAGCGGCTGTGACCTAGTGCCCGTTTTTTAACAGGCTGGCCTTTGGACTAGTTTGGAAATAAAGGTGTATTTTCCCCATTATGTGTTTTGATTTTCTATCAAAAATTACAAGCCCTTATTTGCATAAATAACTGTAGTATTCCCTCATGGCAGACATATATAAAAAGCAAAGTCCCTAACTTAGATTTTTTTTTTATTTTATTTTTTTTAATTTTGTCACTTTGGCTTTTTTTTTTTTTTTATTACTTTTTTATTTAGAAGTATAGGATTATTTTTTTTACTGCACTTTCAAATTTCTCCAATTCATAAAAATGAAAGTAAAAGTTTCTCCTAAAATCGAACCCTTTCTGGTAACCAGGAAAGTGTATAGCCCCACCTTGTGGCCAAAAAGTAAAATTACAATAAAAATACATCTGTCTGTGGACAGCGCACACCAGCCATTATTAAATTGGCTTTGTGGCTAGCTGAAAAAATACATTTACAATACGTATTAACCTAGAGGGGGGAAAATGTTTATTTGGTCACGCTGCATTCCTCTAGAATGCTTCCCGATCCTATCTTCTTCTCCCTCTGGACTCCAGCGTGTGGGGGAATGATTGGGCGTAGCTCCCTCAATCATTTGTGCCAGTGGCGATCAATGGCGGTGTCATGTGACACGCTGGTATGTAATGACAGCATGCCACAGGACGGCATCCTGTGGCATGCCGTCATTACGTACCAGCGTGTCACATGAAGATCGGTGCTGGAACGAGGGTGAGTGCATTGTAACCTTGTAAGGACAGTGGAAGGGAGCTGATGGGAAGATTCCAGCATTCTAGTGAAGGGTCAGCTTCAAAGCCGCTATGGACCGAAGTTTGCCCAGGACTGTATTAACCCTTTGTAAGCCCCCCCCCCCCCCCCCAACAGTGGTTACCAAAATAAAACACTTGTAAAAAGTGACAGCAATAAAAAAAATAAAAATAAATTGGCGTCTCTCATGAGACACAGTAGCCTACCCCAATAATGAATTAAATGACTGCAAAGCAAAGACAGCTCTTACGTATTAATAATGATTTTTGGGCGTTCTACAAAATCCATCATAGGGGGAGAGATGCAAAAACTGATCATAATCTCTAAGATGCGCTTTCATGTGTTGTGTTATTCTCTTTACAAAATAACTTGCTTACTCATTGTTTGCTCCATTAGCAAAAGGATTCCAGCTATGTGCAAAATCGTTGTCTTGATTTCCACCCTAGAAAAGCAAAAAATAAATGTTTAGATGAATTTCTATAATATAAATCGATAAAGTTCAAGCTGAAAGTAAATGATCACTAAAGAAAAGGAGCAATGCGAGAAATGACAGCGAAGGCCATGATTTGTTCAATGCCTGGAGGACAGAGCATTGTGGCAGTGTAACCCACAGCAACCAAACTGCCTGGAGGACAGAGCACTGTGGCAGTGTAACCCACAGCAATCAAACTGCCTGGAGGACAGAGCACTGTGGCAGTGTTACCCACAGCAACCAAACTGCCTGGAGGACAGCGCAATGTGGCAGTGTAACCCACAGCAACCAAACTGCCTGGAGGACAGAGCAATGTGGCAGTTTTACCCACAGCAACCAAACTGCCTGGGAGACAGAGCAGTATGACAAAGTTACCCACAGCAACCAAACTGCCTGGAGGATAGAGCAGTATTATAGTTTAACCCACAGCACCCGAACTGTCTGGGAGACAGAGCAGTATGGCAAGGTTACCCACAGCAACCAAACTGCCTGGAGGACAGAGCAGTATATGGCAGTGTTACCTGTGGCACCCAGTTTACAGCTGCCATATCTCCAGCCTTGATTATGTGATTATCTCTGACAAGAAAAAGTCTCCTGTGGAAAACAACAAATTCCCCAAACCACCATGTTTGGCCATTAATAAGTGAACCCAAATGTGTGAGTATCAGTAGATGCAATGTGTAAAAGAAAACCGTAAATCTTAATTCTAGCATGAAGACAATAATCATGTCACATTTTTTCACACAGTAAACTGTGTCAATGACAGTCCCAAAACCTGCCAGCAGGAGGCACTGGCACACCAAGCTTCTGAGGAAGTCTCATCTTGCAGAGACAGTATAATATACTGTAATGTAGCTGAGTGCTATCAGTTTGTTAATTGTAATGAGTGCATGTGTGTGTGCTTGTGGTGGGGCTGGAATCTAGGGAACGGGTGTGTGAGGAATGATTGTGTGTAGGCATTATTATTAAAAAGGGAAAGATACAACTTCATTTTATCCCTAGGACAGAGTAAGCACACTTGAATCTTAATTGCCCATTTTTTTATTGATTTTCCTATTGATTTTCCGAAAACAATGTTTTGCCAGCAGAATAACGGGTGCCATAATGGCATACTGGAATGCTGGTTGGGGCAGCTAAGCAGAGTAGTAATTGGTGTATTTGCTGAGTGACACAACCTGCTCTAGGGGCAGTAGCAGCCTACTAAACGGATACTGTTCCCAATGCCAGACTAATGTCATGACCAAACGACGCTATGAGAGATGTGTGTGTGTGTGTGTGTGTGTGTGTGTGTGTGTGTGTGTGTGTGTGTGGGGGGGGGGGGGGGACAGAGGTCTAGCAGCCGGAGGTAGCTTTGCTGATATGACCTTTTGTATGCTCCCTCTGACCACTACAGGGGGCAGATGTTCTGTGAGTGGAAAACCTGCTTTATCTAGGAAATCTTCACACTCTACTGGCCAAAAGGGAGTAAGGCTGTAGACAAACAATAAACGCTTTCTGAGAGCTTTTCTGACCCTCAGCGCTTTCTGAGCAATCTTTTAAAAAACGCTCCCATTAAAGAGGCTCTGAAGAGAGTCAAAATCCATGTTTTAAACTTTTATTTATATTAAGCACTATAGCTAGTGCTAAACCACCGCATCCCTGTGGCAAAACGAGGAGTTTATACCCCCAAATCACAGGGCAAAATCCATGACTTTCTTGGTTGTGGATTTTGCTGCCCAGGGAGGCAGAGCTTTGAGCTGCAGCTCTGCCTCCATGCGCGTCAATCTGCCGGCGGATCTCCGGCTCTCCCCGCCCCTCTCAGTGAAGGAGATTGAGAGGGGCGGGGAGAAGAGGCGATCAGCGGGGATTGATGCAACGAGAGGCAGAGCTACAGCCCTAAGCTCTGCCTCAATCAGGAAGTGCTCCCCGCAATTAAGACAAGGGGATTTGGGGGGTATAAACTCCTCGTCTTGCCGAGGGGATGCGGCGGTTTAGCACTAGCTATACTGCTTAACATTAATAAAAAGTTAAAAACATTACAAGCCAGGATTGCAGCAGAGAGTGGCAGAAACAGCACAGAGGGGCCCAGGAGAAAATAAGGAATAGAATGGTATGCTTTTTAGTGTAAGAATATTAGAGTACAGATTCTCTTTAAGAGCTCCTGCAGCATTCCAAACCCACAACTCCCTCTCCAGCAGTTCGCAGATCCTCCAGGAGTTGAGCTGAAAGACCCACTTGTTCCACACAAAAAGAGCAAATAAGATTGCATGAGCCCTAAGGATTATTTACTGCTGCAACACGGGACTCACAATGTCATTGGCTTCTGTCTCCTTTACAAGTGGTGGCTCGAACTGAAGTTTATCAACTGGAAAGAAAAATATAATAAATCAGATGCACAGAAAACAACACTGAGATTGAATTTGTTTAAAGAATATAATGGTCACCGTGGAACGAAATAAAACAAAAGAGTAAGCAGAAACTGCCAGCATGCATTGGTGTTAAAAACAGCGCTAAAGTCAGATAACTACAAACCATGGGGGTCCCATAGCAAAACTTTAATTGAGCCACTGGCACCAGGCTAACCTCCTCCATGAATATGCAACATACACAGAGGCAAAAAAAATAGACACTTCTAAATTAAAAGTAAACTAGTCCAACAGTGATGTAGAGTTGCTTATATAAGGAATGCTCAGCTTCGGACGTTGCTGTTATCATGGAAGTTAATGTCAAAATGAGTATGACGAAAAATTTAAAATTAAAGGGACTATGAGCACCTCTCATGGGCATGCCTTTAAGCCAGACGACTTCCAACAAAGTCGCACTATGACCCCCCTCCCTTGCAATGGTCATATATGTCACTTCCTCTTCCTGCTTCATTCAGTGATGTACTTCTCTAACAGAGAAGACAGGGGTGACCCGGAAGTTATAACATAGCCAAGATGGCAGCCGCAATTTTTAAATTGAAATCAAATAAAAACTATTTGGTGTAGAATGGGGATTCAGGCATCAAATGAAAGAGGAGAGCACAAGCTACAGAACGGTATGCATCTTAAGTACTTTGCAGTACTGGTCGGAGTCTTACAGGCATGCCCATCAGAGGTGCTCGGAGTCCCTTTAAGTGACTCTGAATGAGGGATCATCATTGGTGGAAGAAGAGCTGGTGCTAGCATCTCTGAAATTACAACTCTTTTTTTGTTTTCTCCTGCTAACAGTATCTCAGGTGTTTACATAGTGGCAGTTGAGAAAAAAACAAAACAACAAAGTGATAAGGACTATTCTGGTTGAAAAAGGCTGGTGAATGAGAGAGTTGCACGCATAGTCCACAGCAATAGAAGGGCAACAACACGACAAATTACAGCCGGATTCTGTTAACTTATCTATGCCGCTGCCATAGCTGATGCATTCCGCTCGCGGACCTAGTTTCTCCACTACTTCTTCCCTCCAGGTTTGAAAAAGGAAGTAGTGGAGCTGCATGGTTCGCGAGTGGAATGCATCGGCTATTGGCAGCGGGGTAGGTAAGTTAACACCCCCAACCACCCACCCACCCCCGTTGTGGGCAGTGCAATCTAATTTAAATTTCAAATACAAGTAGCTGAGTACTTGTAGCTACTTGTAGAGAGCAACACTACTGCTATGTACAACCATTTGGAAGCATGACTGAAGGAGGCAGAGCATCTATTCTTGCGCCGGCTGGGCTTAGTGCAGCTTTGAAGGGGTGGGAAAACACAAACATGGAGAGAGGACTGAAAAACTGAGGGGATTCCCAGGCAGGTGGGCTTTAATGTTTGCACAAGATGGGTTGTGAAAAAAAGCATCATAAAGTCCTTTTATAAACTCACTTCAGGAGAGCCGTGTTTTCAATTGCAGAAATGCAGTTCTAAGCAATCTTTCAAAGCATATTATAAACAAGGGAAACCCGTTAAAGGACACAAACTCATGGTGGCCATACATGGTACAATTTTTTAATCCAATCTTACCAATTCTATGTAGTATAAGGGAACTGCCTAAATTATCCTTTTAGTATATTCACTTAAAGGGACTCCGAGCAGTGCAGAAACTATGGAAAGATGCATATCATTTTAAAGCTCTCTTTCTCCTCTTTCCAATGATATATAAACCGCCGCCCTACGCCTTTTAGTTTTCGCTATGTTCGTGATTGAAATTGCCACGGCCGCGATTTCAATCGCGAAAATAGAGAAAACTAAAAGGCGTAGGGCGACGATTTAGGTGTCGCCAGAAAGAGGAGAAAGAGAGCTTTAAAATGATATACATCTTTCCATAGTTACATTGTATTACACAGGGCGACTTTTTCCTAAAGTCAGCAGCTCCATTCTGCTGAATGGAGCTGCTGACACTGGGGAAAGTGTCGCCCTGTGTAATACAAGTAACTATGGAAAGATGGATATCATTTTAAAGCTCTCTTTCTCCTCTTTCTGGCGACACCTACATCGTCGCCCTACGCCTTTTAGTTTTCTCTATTTTCGCGATTGAAATCGCATCCGCTGCAATTTCAATCACGAACATAGCGAAAACTAAAAGCCGTAGGGTGGCGGTTTATATATCATTGGAAAGAGGAGAAAGAGAGCTTTAAAATGATATGCATCTTTCCATAGTTTCTGCACTGCTCGGAGTCCCTTTAATTTACCCCTATACATGACTATACGTGATTGCTGGCATATAGCACATGGGGCCCATGTGTGATGTATTGCATGCCCCCCACGTGCTATAACACCGGCAACCACATGGGGGTGGCGTCACAAGGCCATTCACTAAACATTTCATCCTGAAATCGATTCAGAAGTTGGCCTGCGGTTTATAGTGGCCAACAGATCTCTCTCTGATTGTCTCTGGATCGATCGCCAACAAAATTGCTAGATCCATGGCCACCTTAATAGATCAGGGCTCTAATTCAATTAACTTTCTGAGATTTTTTTTCCCCTCACCTTATCAGTGAGATACCTTTTAAACAACTAGCAAGTAAAAAAAATACTTAAAACACATTTGATACAACTTTTTACCTACTTATCAGAACTTTTTCGCTTGTTAGGTGTTGCAAAGCTATTTAGCAAATAAGATTGAAAATTGGTAAAAAAAAAAAAACGCAGGAGAAAAGTTACAGTAAATGAATTAACGCCCCAGGTGGTAATCACACTGGTGGTGGTCCAGTACTGAACTAGACTTGGGAAACAATATTAGTACATAGCAAAGGAACAAAAGAAAATGTGTATAAGGACTGGACTGCAGCCTGGTCATAAGCAAAGTATGCAGTGTGCAATAAGCAGGAGACAGCCTCAGAAATACACACTGCCTGGAACAATACAAGCCAAAAACAGATGTTATTCAAGTTTATTGGTGCTTCTTTTATTCTGACTTTAGCTTTGGTTTTAGTGCCAACACAAGTGCAATTCCAAACACCAGCTGCACTCAGCCAAAACAAACATGCCATATGATGAAGATGAGCTAGGCACAGATTTAGAACTTACAGTTCAGCTCAGATGCAGTCCTCTCCGCTCTTACTCCTCTGTTGGTGGAACGAATGGTGTGTCGCACGGCCAAGACAGGCTGCAGGAAAACCACAATGAATATGATTACTCCTCCCCGGAGGCCAGACAGGGCTTCCCTGCTCCAAAACTACTATAAAAAAATACATCATCTTAAAGTGAACCCAAAGCAGCTGGTTTTTATTTTTTTAAATGACTTACCTAGGTAAAGGGAAGCCTCTGGATCGTCTAAAGGCTTCCCATCTCCTCCTCGCCAAAATGGTTGCTGTGCACGGACCCTTAAAGTGTACCTCAGACGAAAGAAGTCTCAGGTTCCATACTTATCAGGGGCTACCTCCAGCCCCCTTGAAGCCGCTCGGTCCCTCACTGTCTCCCAGGAGGGCGCTCCTGTTGGATGGCCCACTACTCTTGACAAGTTGCGCATTCGCACTCCAGCCGCACCCACGCCCCGGTCACGCTCCCACGGCCGGGACCATACTGCACCTGAGCAGTAACTACTGCACAGGCGCCGCGTCGTCCTGTGGCGACTCATTCGGGGGGCGGCTGTACGGCGATCGTCAGCTTCCCATCCCGATTGGCATTTTTAGAGGACCTAAAGACATGGCAGTTAGGCAACCCTAGAGGGTCGCCTGAAACAACAGGAAAAAGCGGGATCGGAACACCGCGTTTGCAATTGATAATTGAGATTGGTAATCTATGGTAACTGTGCGATGCTAAACACTCCCATTCACTTCAATGGGAACGTTTAGCCAATGAGTCCCGAATGCTTAGCGGGAAATGCCACCAAGTGTCCATGTGAACCGGCCCTTAGATGAAAGGTTTAGCGTGATTACATCCATCTTGTTATAATCGGTCTTCAAGCACAATGCGTTCCTTTTTTTCCCTCACCGTAAGGGCTAAGAACCAGAGTTCTACATGACCAATTCTCTGCAGTCAGACAGCATGGATCTGTCGCGTACATCACGATATCGGCTGCCATTACCTCCTCATGCACTCAACTGACCACGTGACCGAGATCATTACAACATGTCTAATCAACTGATTTTGGCCTAAAATCAATCAAATTATTTATCAGGCATGTTTGTTGCAGCACCGATTTTCATCAATTTCATTGATAAAATTATTGAATTTGATGGTCGATCGGCCTGCAAAATCAGTAGATGTATGGGTATATTACAAAACATTACAAAAGTTGTATAAAAACACATACCTACTGCTGACAGTCCTGTTCAGCAGTGTTGGAGCATGTGCTCCTTTGCCCCTCAAAATTCCCTGTATTTGATCTATTCGGTCCAGGCCCCGACCTCAGAGTTTGGGCCTGTAAACCGGAAGTAATTAACCTCACGCCTGCGCAGTTTGAATCTGGTTTTGCGGCATGTAGGCGCAGTTTTCTTCTTCAACGTCCGTGCATGCGCGAGTGGACATTGTAAAAAGCGAACTGACCGATTAGATCGAATATGAAGCATTTCAGGGGGCAAAGGAGGATGCCATCCAATTCAGCTGGACAGGACTGTCAGCAGTAGATATGTGTTTTTATACAACTTTTTCTCCCAGATGAATCCTTTAACTGTTTATAATTTGTCTGTGTGGGAGGTGAAAAACAATAAAACCTGTCACCGTTCACCTGATGCCACAAAAACTAAACCTACATTTGTGACTTTTAGGGCCCGTTTCCACTACTGCGGGGCGATTTCGATGGGAAAATCGTGGCAACGAATCCGCACGCGGTTGTGGTTTCGTTGGCGTTTCTATGCGGATTTTCATGTGGAATCGCTCGCAGTTTGCGCAACGCAATTTTAACCATGTCAATGCCGGTAAGCATTGACATGGGTTTTTAAGCGAAAACGCACGCGGAAACGCTGGGAAAACCGCAAGACTGAATCGCGTGTGGATTCTGATGGGTCTGCCGTGCAGGTTCTTTCTGCACGACAAACCGCACAGAATCCCGCACAAGTGGAAACAGGCCCATCCACTTCTATTGCTTAAGCGAATCTGCATGCAGGAAACAAGCCCTTCGATACAAAACAGGACTATGGGATTCCAGGAAAATCCTACTTAGGATTAGGACTATAGACGCTACTGCTTTTCTCACTTAATTTTCCCTTCAGATTTGCTTTTGATCTCTCAGCGGTGTTAGCTCAAGAATCTCAGCTGCCTCAGCAGTCTGCTTCCATGAAAGCAGGAAGTAGACACACTGCAGATTTATTGCATGATTTGGATCAGCTGTAATAAAGAAATGTTTTTCTTTAAAGGGAAGGTTCAGGGAGGGGTTGAAAAAAATAAAAATACATATCCACTTACCTGGGGCTTCCTCCAGCCCGTGGCAGGCAGGAGGTGCCCTCGCCGCCTCTCCAGAGGCTCCCGGTCGTTTCCGGTAGCCGACCCGACCTGGCCAGGCCCGGCTGCCAGGTTGGGCTCTTCTGTGCTCCAATCTGCGCCTCACGGGGGCGCGCTGACGTCAACGGACGTCCTCCGGGCTGTACTGGGCAGGCGCAGTGCAGCCTGGATGACGTCAGCGCGCCCACGTGGGGCGCAGAAGAGCCCGACCTAGCAGCCGGCCTGGCCAGGTCGGCCACCGGGAGCCTGCGGAGCGACGGCGAGGGCACCTCCTGTCTGCCACGGGCTGGAGGAAGCCCCAGGTAAGTGGATATGTATTTTTATTTTTTTCAACCCCTCCCTGAACCTTCCCTTTAAAGGACTACTACAATGCTCTTTACACTGGTCTTCCAAAAAAGGACTTGTTTAAATCACTACATAATCTGGGCCCTGGATACATGAAAGAAATGTTACAGCTGCGTAGCAATCCCTGCAATCTCAGACCCACAGGTTCTAATAATCTAGTCGTACCCAGAGTCCACTTGGAAACTTTTGGTCCCAGGGCCTTCTGCCATGCTGCTCCTATGTTATGAAACTCCTTACCACAGCAGATCAGGACAGCTCCATCCCTGAACGTGTTTAAATCCAGACTGAAAACCCACCTGTTCAGTTTGGCATTTGCAGAAATATAACTTTTGTTGTGTGACTCATCCTACTACCAATTACTGAATCTGAACGAGCCTAAATGCTTTGAGTCCTATGGGAGAAAAGCGCTATAGAAGTGTTATTGTATTATTGTATTTAAAGGTTATTATGCTGTTTCTTATCTTTTAGAGCAGAGAGGAAGTTCTGAGTTCAGGTCCGCTATAAAGGGAACCTGAAGCGAGGTATTTGAAGGCTGCCATAATTATTTCCTTTTCAACAATGCCAGTTCCCTGGCAGTCCTGCTGATCTATTTGGCTGAAGTAGTATCTGTATAACACCAGAAACAAGCATGCAGCTAATCTTGTCAGATCTGACAATAATGTCAAACACCCAATCTGCTGCAGGCTTGTTCAGGGTCTATGGCTAAAAGTATTACAGCCAGAGGATCAGCCGGACTGCCAGGCAACTAGTATTGCTTAAAAGGAAATATGGCAGCCTCTATATACCTCTTGCTTCAGGTTCCCTTTATAGCGGACCTGAACTCAGAACTTCCTCTCGGCTCTAAAAGATAAGCAGCAGCATAATAACTTTACAGAAAATCCTTTCTTTGTTACAGTTGATCTTAATCATGCAATAAATCTGCAGTGTGTCTACTTCCTGCTTTCATGGAAGCAGACATGGGGTTAACATCCTGTGTTTACAAATTAGCTGCCCTGCCAAGGCAGCTGAGATTCCTGAGCTGACACAGTAGAGAGTTCAAATTACAGTTGTGATTTGTCACAGATCAGGGGGAATTAGACACGCTAAACTCTCTAAAAACATACAGGGTGCATTTTTCTAGGGTTTCCATCTGCCCTGTGCAAGTCTACTTTAAGTCTAGGGAGTGCAGAAAACATTCCCAGGAGATGCTGTCACCATGTACTTTCAGCATGAGCTGTACATACATTTCCATGAGTTCTAAAAAACAGATTGCACAAACTGAGCAGTCACTGAGCCTCTGGCATGGGCAGCAGCCTCTTGTTAATCATTATGTGCTGTGGAAGCTCTCTGTGCCAGATCTTCAGCATCCATGCTTCCTATAGAGTGGGGTGGGGAAGGAATAAAGATGTGTCTGTAGACTACAGTGAGGGTGGATATTATATTCGGAATAGTCAGGATAATAAATGCATAAACTAGATCAGAAATGTGCATAATTAGACTGTTGTGAGTTAGAAATCCCCGTCTTGCTCAAGAGTAGCGATGAGCCAAAATGTTGCATCCTAATTTGCAATTATGATGTGAACTCGTCATTTTCAGCAAACTCTTAATTAATTTCGTTGTAATTCGTAATGTCACATCGTAATTTCGCATTTACTCATAATTTCATGTATACTCGTCATTTATCGTAATTACGTGAAAATTTATTGTAATGAGACAGAATTGTGCGTAATTACAGATTAGCCATTACAAAAAAATATAGCAATTATAAAAATGATCCATATACTCGTAATTACTCATTTTGCTATTATGATCATAATTACAAAATTTACTAGTACTACTTAAGAGACTCTGAAGCCTCTTTAAAAATCAGTTTTTAGCTCTTATTTATGTTCAGGATCTATGCCCAACCTAAAATGCTGCCATCCCGCGGCTGAACAAGGGTTTTATCACCCTCAAATCTTAGGGCAAAAACGGGGAGCATTTCCTGGAGGAGGAGGAATCCTCGCATCAATCCCCGCCCCTCTCAGACTTCTTTCGCTGAGAGGGGCGGGGGAGTGGCGGAGATCCGCGGCTGATTGATGCGCATGGAGGCAGAGCTGCAGCTGAAAGCTCTGCCTACATGAGCACCAAAATCCACAACCAAGAAAGTCTGGTATTTTTGCCCTGGGGATTTGAGGGTGATAAAACCCTCCTTCAGCCGCGGGATGGCAGCGTTTTAGGTTGGGCATAGATCCTTAACATAAATAAGAGCTAAAAACTGTTTTTTAAAGAGGCTTCAGAGTCTCTTTAACAGTGGGTCAGAATAAGGTTTTCTAGATGAGCACTTTATTGATATTCATTAATCTTAATGCTGACCTGAACTCAGAACTTCCTCTCTGCTCTAATAGATACGCAACAGCATAATAACCTTTAAACAAAAACATTTCTTTGTTACAGCTGATACAAATCCTGAAATGAATCTGCAGCGTTTCAACTTCCTGCTTTTATGGAAGCAGACATAGGGTTAACATGCTGTGTTTACCTATTGCCTCTCTGCCGTGGCAGTCAGTTGACACAGCTGAGGGATCAAATTACAATTTGTGATTAGTCACAGATGAGGGGGAAGTAGACAGGCTATTAATGCATACAGAGTGCATTTCTATATGTTTTCCTTCTGTCCTGTGCAAGAGTTCAGGTACAGCAGTATCCACATGACACGGCTGCTGCTTGTTGTCCTCCAAAGACTGGCATGTTCCTTTAGGCATCCCGCCAGAAGTCTGCATACAGAACCCTCCACCTGACACCATTGGTAGGGGGCGCTGTGACAACATTCCATGCCTGGATTGAAAGGGGTGGTGAGCCACAGTGTGGCCGCACCTACACTCCCAGAAGGCAGTGCGGCATGGGCACACCAGTGAGGGGGAACTTCAAGGAGCAGTGGTGAGCACATAACCATTGCTGTTTACATCCAAATAAAGGTATTTACCAGCTTTCTTTTTCACAAATAAATGTAAAATTACATCCTCATGTAGTAGGAGGGGAAGAAGGCATAAGGGCCCATTTCCACTAGTGTGGTGCAATTTCTTAGCGGAAAACGCATAAACGAATTTGCATTTGTATGCGAATTTGCATATGTTTTCGTGTATTTTTGTAAGTATGCGATTTTAACCATGTTAGTGCCTGTGTGCTTTTACATTGATTGTACACAAAAACGTATGCGAATTCAGATGGAAAATGCGAATCACACACTAGCCTTGCGGTGTGCGAATTCTGACGGCTCGGCTGTGCGGATTTTTTATACACAGTCCACCGCACAGATTTCCTGACAAGTGGAAACAGGCCCATTGACTATTATTGGCTATGCAAATCAGCATGCAGATTCGCTCTAGTGGAAATGGGCCCTGAGATTAACTACATTTCTGCCTGGACAGGGACACCATAGGATTCCAGTTTGAAGGGTTACTTACGTTCTCCAGCATTTTTGGACTTTAGTAAATAAACCTCTACATGGATTTCCATGTTTAATTTCAAAGTATTCTAAAAGGGAGCATTTAACTATGTTCATCCTTGCAACCAAAAGATACATCTACGCCAGAGCGCGATCACTCATGCGCAGTATGGAGTAGCCTGTCTTTGGGGGTTCTTGCGGGGGTAACAACGCTGGAACTAGGGGACCGTGAGAGGAACGGGAGCGGTCTGACACTGTCTCTGTGTGTGCGACAGGCAGCCAGGAAAAGCAGATGCGAGCGGCTTTTAGCAGCCGCTGGCTTTGTCACTCCCTTCTATTTGTCACCCAGGGTGCTTCGGCCCCTTCGCTTCCCCGTAGGTATGCCATTGAGAGTAAAGGCCCATACACACGTCGGATTTCCGTGGACGGGTCGTTTGAACGTCCCGTCGTTCAGTCGTTCGCCCGCTAAATCGGGCGTGTGTACAGACTGTCGTTCGCTTGATAAGAGTGAGTTTGAGCGATCCGCCGGGCGGATCGCTCAAACTCACTCTTATCATGCTTGGTTTGATATAGAGCGCTACACAATCCTGCTCCTGAAGGAGGGGAATCCTCTCTGTCACAAAAGTTCTTTTGTATTGCCAAAATGGTTCTCACCACCACCACACCAAATATTGGAAAGGGACTCACCCTTTTCTAAGACCCCCAATTAGGTCTTAGTCTCGCCTTGGGGTTATTCCCAGGTCACCCCCGACCTTATCGAACTGTGTCTTTAGTGGGCTAGGCCAATCCACAAGTGCTGACAGATAACCTCCAAATAAAAAATCTCACATAGCGTAATACTGTATGGTTTTAAAAACCTTAAAAATTTATTGCACTTACAATTTTCTCCAAGTAAAAGACAGCATGAGTTTTTCAACGGGCTCTCCCCCGTATTGGTGGCCTCCGAAGGGCTCCCCAAATATTGCTACTCCGTCTAGCTGCCGCGCGGTCAGCCTTCCGTGTAGTTTCCGCGTTTGCCCCGCTGTTAGCTCTGCACTCCACGCCGTCTCAGGGCGGGACCTGAGACGGCGTGGAGTGCAGAGCTAACAGCGGGGCAAACGCGGAAACTACACGGAAGGCTGACCGCGTGGCAGCTAGACCGAGTAGCAATATTTGGGGAGCCCTTCGGAGGCCACCAATACGGGGGAGAGCCCGTTGAAAAACTCATGCTGTCTTTTACTTGGAGAAAATTGTAAGTGCAATAAATTTTTAAGGTTTTTAAAACCATACAGTATTACGCTATGTGAGATTTTTTATTTGGAGGTTATCTGTCAGCACTTGTGGATTGGCCTAGCCCACTAAAGACACAGTTCGATAAGGTCGGGGGTGACCTGGGAATAACCCCAAGGCGAGACTAAGACCTAATTGGGGGTCTTAGAAAAGGGTGAGTCCCTTTCCAATATTTGGTGTGGTGGTGGTGAGAACCATTTTGGCAATACAAAAGAACTTTTGTGACAGAGAGGATTCCCCTCCTTCAGGAGCAGGATTGTGTAGCGCTCTATATCAAACCCAATATTGAACTGTCTATAAAAATATTGGCGCACTGCCTGATTTGACTATATACATTTGCGCATCTCAATTGTTTTGTCACTCTTATCATGCGAACGACAGTCTGTACACACGCCCGATTTAGCAGGCGAACGACTGAACGACGGGACGTTCAAACGACCCGTCGTTCACGGAAATCCGACGTGTGTATGGGCCTTTAAACTACGGTCTACTACAGTGAAACTGTAACTTAGAGCTCTGGGTTCTTAACCTTTACAGTGAGAAAGAAAGGAACACGGTCTAGTTCTAAGTAGGATTGGGCCTGTAAATGCACATTTATCTCCCCATGTCACAAGTACTCTTACTTTCTACCTTCACATCAATAGGTCTACTACTAAATGACAGGAAAACGTTTTTTGAGGAGGCACCCTTGGAATTTAGTTAAGATATTATATATATATATATATATATATATATATATATATATATATATATATATATATATATATATATATATATATATATATATATATATATACACACATATATACAAAATGAGGTAGCTTACATCTGTTTTAGACTCATATTAGGTAAAAAGCCCACGCAGACCACTGCTATAGAAAAGGTGTTTTATTGACCTGAGGAAGCGGACAGAGACCCGTGAAATGCGTTGTCTACACGTATACTTCTCTATTTTCAATAAAGAACCTTTTTACCTAACATGAGTCTAAAACAGAGGTAAGCCGTGTGTGTGTACACACACACACACACACACACACACACACACACACACACACACACACACACACACACACACACACACACACACACACACACACACACACACACACACACACACACACACACACACACACACACACACACACACACACACACACATATATCTTTACTAAATTCCAAGGGCGCCTCCTCAAAAAAACGTTTTCCAGTATAGTAATACACCTCCAAGTGAGGTGACAATTCGCCCAAATTTGCGATCCAAGCAGACAGAGAAGAATAAAGAAGGAGAAGGACCGCCCAGCTCCGGAAGGAACCGGGATACCGAGCAGAGACTGTTTTTCTCAGCATGCGCATTTGGCGGTTGCAGAATAGCAACTCAACATTGTGAGTATATGGTCTCACAAATACAAGCACCCAACCATATTAACGATACTGCAACATCAGGCTCGTGTTCTCCCTCAAACCACGCCCCAATCACAGTGAGGGATTATCAGATTGACCCAACCCGCCACCTACTAAATGACAGGATCAGTTTACTAGAAAACATTGGCAGGTCACTCACCTCCAGGTCATCTTCGTCCTGCTCAATGTAATGGTGATGGTGGTCTGGGTTGTTCACTTTATCCAGCAGCTCTAACGCCTGTAATCTGGACAGACCACCTTGTGCCACAAACGTATGCTGAAACAGAGAAGGGCGACGTCATTCCAGAGACAGATGTAAACAAGCCACACACAATACGGCAACAACATGGCAGGCGGGGACACACAACATGACAAGCGGGAACATACAATACAGCAGGTGGTGGGCACACAATAATGCAGACGGCGACACTCACTGTCAGCAGTCGCTCTGCAGTTGGTCTTTTCTTTGGGTTCTTGGTGAGAGCAACTTTTACAAAGTTATGAAATACTGGAGTCCTGAAAAATATAAAATTCCAGACCACACATGTAAGAATATACACAATTTACTAGGAAAGTATTTCTAAGTGTTAAAACAGACTCCCAAACACATGGTAGACACATAAAGAGCTATTTGCAGAGAAATAAATAATTTTTATGAAAATATGCTAGGGCCCCTACAATGTGCTGATCTCAGTGTCATCGAGGCAGTCTGCGATAACTTGCAGAGATAAGAGACATCGCAAGTCTGCAGTGTAATGTGGCAAGTTCTGCAGTATGCAATGAAGTAATCAGCCACACGTGCATTTTCACAACTTCATGCAAGAGATTCTTGCAGAGCTAAAGGACATCTGTAGTGACATTCTGCAATCGCTGTAGTCATTCATGTGACAGCAGCCAAATAAAATCCTTCTGTGCTCTGTGCTAAAATCAAATGCTTAGAAAAGTCCACATCTTATTCTATAGCTAGTCATCAAATATTGAAAAGTGGCACTTTTTATAATACTAAGCATGCTTAAAGAGAACCTGTACTGAGCAAAATTATTTAAAATAAACACATGAGGTAACTTCAAATGAACATTACATAGTTACCTTGCCATCAGTTCCTCTCAGAAGCTCACCATTTCCTTCTTACAGTGATCCCTTCCAGTTCTGACAATATTTTGTCAGAACTGAAATATATCAGTTGCTGTCAGTTATATATCAGTTGCTGTCAGTTACAGCTGAGAGGAGAACTGATGTGTCCATGTTTCCCTATGGCTCAAGTGGGCGATGTTACAGTTTAACAGTGTGCTGACCAGGAAGCTGTTATGGGGTAATAGCCATTTTCAAAATGGAGGCCGGAGAATTCCATTGATCACAGTGGACAAACAGGGTGCAGGAGAGGAAAAATAGATTAAGGAGTAAACTAAACAGGAGGTAAGTATAACTTGTGTATGTTTATTTTGTCTTTTAATTTTCAGTTCAGGTTTTCTTTAAATATTTAATTTGGTTGCTACAGGGGCAGCAGAATGGGAAACTTTTTGCTGTAGTGTTGTCATCTGTAATAACGCTCATAATTTGCAGACAGGAAGTTAGGAAATCACTCAGTGAGACAACAACGAATACAATTTTTATCAGTACTGAGAAAAGTTTAACCTAATACACATGCTGGGAAGGCTGTTTAGAAATGTCTCAACCAAGAGCATGTTTAAAGATCCAGAATGACGCTTTTCAAGATGAGTGCTGCTCAGAGGGCTCCCTATCCTAATCCGAGCTATACTTACCTGAAGCTTCTTCCAGCCCCTTGAGGTCACATCTGTCCCTCGCTGCAGCTCTGGTTTTCTCTTCTGCTCCCCCTGGCAGGCTCTGAAGTATCAGCGACCCTAAGTGGGTCAGCTTTTTCTGCCCATGCGCGGCCCTGTGCGCCCAAGTCATCAGGAATGTACTGCACTGGCGCAGTACGCTCTGGTGACGTGGGTGTGGGCACACGCCCGCACCTAAGGTGCAGACTATACTTGTGAGCCTGTCAGCAGGAGCAGAGAGAAGAGCGGAGCTGCGGCGAGGGACAGACACGACCTCTGCGGGCTGCAAGAAGCTGTAGGCAAGTAAAGTTAGTTTTTTTCATTCTCCTCAGCTGTCCTTTAACCCAGAATCACCTCAAATACTTATTAATGGAAGCTGGTTACAGGGAAAATTAAAGTGAACCTCCAGACTAAAAATCTACTCAGCAGCACTGAAAAGGCTTGGTGTTTCTTTAACAGTTTCACAACATCAGAACTTCGTTTTTCTTACCCAAGCCTCATTTTTAGCTGCAGAGAAGAAAACTGCCCGGGCATTTTCCCCTGATTCTGTGAAAAGCATGATGGGATATCTGATGTTGTCCTTGTTCTGCTGTTTAAGCACAAATTTGTTTTGTTTTTTTCATTTTGAATTTGAGATTTTAAGCCTAGAGCGGGGAGCTGGAAGGGGTGATCAGGACACAGGACAGTTGGAACTGTGTCCCATGCTCCCTGTCACCTCCTTTCAGCCAAAAAGATGTCTGCCCCCCATGAAAAAGATGGCAGCACCCATGAAATCACAAACATTTGCCTGTTCTTTTAAAACAGGGTATCTATTTTAATTAACATAACTAATGTAACTTAATGACCGTATGTTTGTTTAGGCTGAAGTTCCTCTAAGTTTCAAAGTTAAGCTTGAACACTTAGGCCCTTATTCTATTCACGTTTTCTCTGAGGTGAAATTTTTGCACCTTATCAATAAAATGGCTTTCAAATTGGACCCAAACTCTTGCACAGTGCACAAAGAAAAGTCTCCATTGCACATACGGTATACAGTAGTTATTTAATATTAATTGCTGCTGTTTTATTTGTTTAACCAGCCCAAATTGTCTTTATCAATAGCTGTGAATAAAGCCTGCAAGCCGTCTACTTATAGATGAACACTGAGGCTTAACCCTTTCAGTGCCGCCTGCAAATTGAATCCAGGTTGAGGCTTCAGGGTTTTTTAGGCTTTCCATAAATCGTAATGCAGAAATGTTTTCCCCTAAAGGTCATCATGATGGATAATGCACTAGAGCAGAGAGAAAGTTCAGAGTTTAGTTCCATTTTAACCTCCAGCAAGCAAGAAAATACACAGAATAATGCCGACAGCTCCTTTTCGTCTACTTTTTGGTACTTTTTCAACAGAAGTGAAAAATGAAAACTTAGGAGAAAACGTGAATTGAATAAGGGCCTAATTAACTAAACACCATGGTTGTCTTAAGGCAGTGTTCTCACTACAGAGTTATAAAAATATGAGATGCTGGAAGACGTGGAAGTACAACCAAATGTTGGGGAAGGACAAAGTAGTTAAGACAAGGTAAAACTAAACAACACACAAAAAACACCATGAAAAAACACCACACGTTATTTCCCATTAAAAACCAGAGTAATTTTCACACATTACACTCCTCCCATTCCTTCACCCATAACTTTATCGCCACTTATAACACCAAAATTATCTATACATCGTTTTTTTTCACCACAAATTAGGCTTTCTTTGGGTGGTACTTTTTGCTAAGAATTATTTTATTTTAGCTGCATTTTAAAGGGACTATTATTTCTCAGTTTTCAGCCATTATAGTTTTAAAATAAGATGTGCTGCAATGGATAAATCTAACATGTTTTATTTGCTAGTTTGTCCCGGTTATTACACCATTAAAATTGTGTCCCTAGTACAATGTACTGCAACAGTATTTTATTTGGAAATAAAGGTGTATTTTTTTCCGTTTGCGTTTCTTTATACTAGATCAATAACTAGACATAATTTGCAAACGTAATAGTGATATACCCTAATGACATATATATTCAAAAAGCTGAGTCCCTAAGGTAAGGTTTTTATGCTGTACTCTTTTTTTTTTAATCAATAGCAATAACAATAACTATAATTATACAGACAGGAGGGGGAAGTAAGGGGTTAAAATGTGGTATTTTTTATACATCTGCACATGTATTAACATTTGTAGGTGTATCTTTATTTTCGGCCACTAGATGTCCCAATACTATCCAGTGTGCTAAGCGGGACACAGGAAGTAGTGAAGAGATGTGAATCCCCAGGGCATTTCATTGATGCCAGAAAATGATTCACTGCAGGGACAGTGATTGGTGAGTACCAATCAGTAATCTGCCACTGAAGGGTCGTGACAGATGTCGTGGGGTGTGTGTGTGTGTCGCTCGTCGCTGTAAACGCCGCAGTACATGTACACAATAAAACAGTACATGTACACGATTTAAACGCCCTGCAGATACACGATACAGCGGTGAGGAACTGGTTAAAATGTTGTATCTGCCAAAAAAAATAAATCTGTGACTCAGCAAGACCAGAAACACAGAACCCATCTGCAGTATCACAACATGGGCTAAAAGCCTCCCCCGACCTCTGATAAACCACAGTCAACTTTTGCTGTACAAAACGGTCAGTGGTGATTGTTTTGGACAAGGCTCTAGAGTCACGCAGTGACCTTTCATGTACACCAAGCTACTAAGCTGGCCTATAAAGAAGGGAGGAGAAAGAGAAACAGAAGGCTCCCTGTACCACCCGAGGACGAAGCCACAAAATCACTGGTAGCCAACTGCCTGCTACCTGTGTTTTCTGTTTCAATGTTTTTAATGAACATTTTCAAACGATGAGTCAAAAAGGACAATTTCCTACAAGGAACTTAAATGTGCATAGATATCACAACTGTAGTTTTGCAGCATATTAGCCTCTCATGATAGGATTCATGTATTACTCTTGCTGATACCAGTGTTGTAGACAGTGCAGATCAGTAGATCTCAATGAATGTTATCATCCTGCTTTTGCCCTTCTGTGAGCAGCAGACTGACAGCAGTCTGCAATATAGTACAAATGTGAATGACTTATACTGCGCCTCTGCCCGTGCCAGTCTGAATGCTGCTTTGAAGCAGTTACATTAAAAGTGGAACTAAGCTTAGAACTTCCTGTCTGCACTGCACAGCAGTATAACCTTTATGGAAAAAGAACATTTCTTCATTACAATTTATGGAAATCCTAAATAAAGATCCTGAAGTTTTAATTTGGTTTCACTTTTGCAGGGAGCACTGAAAGGGTTAAGCTTCAGTGTTTACGGTATGGGCAGAGCTCTCCTGTAGTCTATTCACAGTTGCTGATAAGAACTAATTAGACACTTTGATCTGGGCAAACAAACACAGAGAAGTGAATTTCTTCAGCAACTAAAGGCCATATCACACTCTTGATTGATATCCTCTGATGGGCAAGCGGGAAGAGGTTGTACAGACGCGAAATCAGCTGTACAGCCGACAATGCATTCTGTTCCTATGCGGTAATGGGAGGGCAAACTGAGCTGTGCCGATATGACATCACATGTGGGTGGGGCGAGCAGCGCCAGCAAAGGTATCAGCCGTCACTTGAGCAGGTTGATCCGCCTGGCGGATCGCTTGCTAGGCGAAACTGTAAATACACCGGATTATCAGCAGTCAGCATCGGCCGCCCCAGCTGACTTTAATCTAGCGTGTGTACAGGGCTTATATGTGGAATCAAGACTCTTAATTGTGTGCTGTGCAAGAGTTTGGGTTCGATTTAAAGCTTATTTGAACTGTTCAGCTAGATACTGCTTTCAATATCTTATATATCTTTAATTGTACTTTTTCAATATCTTTGTTTTGGGGGTGGGGGGATAAACTAGTACAAGGATAAGCAAGCTTACTTTGTAAGATTACTCCTCCTGTGGCTGATACCACTAGACCAGGGATTTCAAACTCAAGTCCTCAAAGGCTGAGGGTCTAACACATTTTTGGCACAGCTAAAATTAATTGATGGGACTGAATCAGGAGAGGTGTGCTTCATCAAGCAGAACACATTTCTCCATTTCTCAGTCCATTTTAAACACTGGTGTGGATATGGCTCTCAAGGACTGTAGTTTGAGACCTGTGCACAAGACTAATGGGTGCCTCTACTCGCTGTATGCCAGAATGCATTTAATCACTTTCTAGTGAGCACATTACCAGATTTAGTAGCAATTTTCTATGTTGGCCTAGAACTGAGTTTAGAAGACATATAAAACCACATGCTGTGTAGATTAATAGGCAGATTTTTACAACTGAAAAGGAATAAGAACAAATAGCCAAACTGTAAAGAGGAAATTAGAAATTGTATTTATTTTGGCCCTCGGTGTCTCTTTAACAGAATAGTGAACTCACCATCTCAGTTTCTCCTTCAGCTTGGGAGGCTGGAAGTTGCTCTTTGACATTAGAAACAAAGCTCTATAGAGTGAAATAAAGGGAAGTTAAAACACAAAAGCAAAAATGTGCTCTCTGTAAATTTTGTAGCAAGCTAAAAATATAGTTCTGAGTAGTACAGAATGAAAGAAGCACATCACCGAGCATTTCATAAAATGTAACATTCATTTGCTTTTAAACAATGCAATTTGCTTGGCTGTCCTGCTGATCATCTACCTTTAGGCTAGGCGCACACATAACATGAAAGGCTGTGTTTTATGTCAGGTTTCATTTTATGTTGTGTGCGTTTTTTGTGCGTTTGCTTTAGTGTTTTTTTTTTTACTGCAGATGTGTTTTTCAAGCGTTTTGCGTGCGTTTTAATGCATTTGCGGTTCGCATATACAAAACGCATGTGTGGTTTCCATGCGTTTTTCAATTGCGTTTTATGCAAATGAATAGGAAGACAACAGGAAGCGGAAATACATCACAAAACAATTTTTTTCAAAACTGCATAGAAAAACACATGAAAAACGCATACGTTTCAATTAACTTTCATTATGTGCGTTTTTCTTGAGTTTTTGCACACCATGCAACAAAACCAGCGTTTTAGAAAATGCACCCATTAAAACGCATATGCTTTTTGGACATGTATTTTTTCCTGTGGCTCATAGCCTTCCATTAGTGGCAAAAATACAGCATTTTCCGCAATGCTAGCATTTCTGCTAAGTGTGCACCTAGCCTTAATACTTTTAGCCATAGACCCTGAACATGCATGCAGAGGAGGCACATGCTTGTTTCAGGTGTGAGATTCAGGTCACATTCACAGTGGGACGGTGCGGTTTAATGCGACGTTAAAGTCGCAACGTGTCTGCATTTAGAGGTAATGCACTGTAAGCAGTGAGTTACCACAACGCAACATTTTTCAACGCGACTTTAACATCGCAATGTGAACGTCTCATAGGATTAACATAGCATTGCAGTGCGGTAAGCTGCGTTATAAGACTTTATAACGCAGCTCCGCAACGTGCCACTATGAAAAGGACTTCAGACACTACTGATGCTGAATGATCAGCAGGACAGCTAGGAAACTGGTATTGAATTAAATATGTCAGTCTCCATATCTCTCACTTCAGGTGTCCTTTAAGAGAATAAATACTAGGACTACAGCTCAGCTGTCCATTTCTGCAGGTACCCGGCAAAGGCAGGCAACGCCCTCAGATACGAATCACCGGAGATTCCCTGCATGTGTCTCCTGAGTTCCTGCTCTGTCCCCGATCCTTCCCCGTGTCTCCGCTCCCCCCCCCCCCCCTCACCTTCCCCTGTCTCCACCCCCCCCTTCTCCTGTGTCTCCACCCCCCCCCCCCCCCTCTCTCTGATCAAATCTAATCAGAGAGAGATTTGTTGGCTGCCCATACACCACAGGCCGGATCCTGATCGATTTCAGCTTGATATCTCTCAGGAATTGACCTTGGGATGCCGCATACACTGCCTCACTGCCCCCCGGTATTGTCACACATGCGTCCATATCACGCCACCAACCACATGAGACATGTGTATGCGGACTGAGGATGTAGCATGAAGCTAGCTGCAGACAGACAGGTAAAGTATAATGCACCAGGGGGCACATTTTATACTGGGAGGGATAGTGCCAGGGGTTCTGTCCCGGCCCTTGCGATATGGCCCACTGTTACTGCCGTGCACCCAATCGAGTATGTCAGCCCGACATCTTGCAGCAAGTCCAATCAATACATTTGACCAATTTTGGCAGCACAGATTTTCATCCGATCCGATTATAATAATCGAATCGTTGATTAATGCCTGATGTACGGCACCTTAAGGCAGGGGTGTCAAACTCAAATACAAAGTGGGCCAAAATTGTACACTGGGACCTAGTCACGGGCCAACCTCAATGTCTACTGGCCACCTTCCTCCCTTATAAAGTTATTTTGTGTCAAATGGCCCCCCTTTACAGTTCCATGGTGTTTAGTGGTCCTCCCTCCCCTATACAGTTCCCTAGTGTTTAGTGCTTTCCCTCTACCTCACCCTTATTGGCTTCCCTGGTGTTCTAGGGCTTCACCTCCAGTATAACTTGAGAGCCAATTTAATGCCAAAGGGCCAAAGTTTGACATGTATGCCTTAAGGAGATATTAATAGAAAATAACAGATCCTGTATGGCTGCACTGAAAACTCTGAAAATCTAAGAAGACTTGAATGTCCAGCAGACATCGCTGTACACCTAGACAAGGCGGATTTAGAATGACAGTGGACATCTGGTTCACTGCTATAAGCAGCACAGGCCAGCTTCCAGCTGTCATATACAAAGAAATGCTGCTAGCAACAACAATCCATAATGAAGCAGCTCCACAAAAGGCATTCAGCACATGCAGAGTGTTAAACTGAAGCCAGCAGACTGCTAATGCTTTAGTAATAACAGACCTCATTGGATGCAGATCAAACAATGGTGGCTGTAGTTCCGCCAACTCTATTGCAGTGATGCCGACAGCCCAGATGTCACAGAGCTGGTTGTAGCCTCCGTTCTTCTCCACTGCTGCCACCTCTGGGGCCATCCTGGGATAAACAAATCATGGTCAAATGTCTGCCATTACATGCTATGCTCACACAGATTATTCTTTCTATTTTTGAAGCTGTGCCTCTAGATCACAATACAAAAAAGTTATGCCCTGCCTAATCACAACATGGATATATTTAAAAAAATGCTCACGTCTACGTCAAAAAATAACATAAAACAAACTGCCCTCTGTAAGTAATTATTAATTTTGCTCCCTTGAAGAAACATGAGAAACAATTGACTGCCTACTGTTTAAGAGGAACTGTCATGAAAATCTTAAAATTTTAAACACATACAAATAAGTAGTACATTTCTTCCAGAGTAAAATGAGCCATCAATTACTTTTCTCCTATGTTGCTGTCACTTACAGTAGGTAGCAGAAATCTGACTATTAACGACTAGATTTTGGACTAGCATTGTACTTACACATTTGGACTTACATTGTAAATACACATATCTTTCCTTTAAAAGGGAGTTTTATAGGAGGGACAATTGCTGTCATAAGCAATTTAGGCAGTTGCCTCGGGTACCATTTGTTGGAGAGGGCTCCAAAGACCAATTAAAGCACAGTTTACTTCACTTTATGGGATTATGTCAGATAGCTGTTGCCTTTACAGAAATGGAACTGCGGCCTAAGTATTATGCAAAAAATGTCATACAAGTAGTGTTGCTTTATTGTCTGCTAAGTTTCTTACTAGCATAGCAATTATACTGGCAATAATTGTTTTTGATATATCACTTGCTGTTTGTCTCATCACCCCCAGGATCCTGATGTTTAGGGAACACACATTAAAAGTGCATACACACTCCCAAAAATGTTGCCCGGAGAATTTAAGTTCAGGGGCCGAGTACTGTACAAACACATTACAAGGCTGGAGCAAGATGGGAGGTTTCTAGGCAGTCTGTACTCCACAAAATGCATACAGATCCCTAGAAAGCCAAAGAGAGTAATTTAACCTTTGATCAGTTTTAGAAATGTACAACTGGCTGTAAATTGAAGTGGAAAGATAACTTTTACTAACATAAAAATGTACTTGAGACGAAGGGAAAAAGCAGTTTTATACATTCCTGGAGCTTCCTCTAGCCCCATTTATGCTGATCCATCCCTCGCTGTCCTCCGCCCATTTCTTCTGCAATCTGGCCCGGTAATTTGGCCAGTCGGTGCAGTGCGGTCTTGCGCACTCCCCCATTGCGCTCTTACGGTAGGGAGCATTCTTCGCTCACTCAGTAGTACTGCGCAGGCGCAGAACTCTCCCAGCGACGGGAGCGTGAAGGGGTGCGCGCAGCCAAACCGTGCATGCACAGTTAGTCCCGACTTGCTAAGTTATCAAGCCAGATTGCAAAGGAACGGGGCAGCGGGGAAGGATGGCGAGGGATGGATCAGCATGAATGGGGGCTGATTAGTTGAACTTACCCGGGGCTTCTAACGGTCCCGCACAGACATCCTGTGCCCGCGCAGCCACTCCCCAATGTTCTGGCCCTGCCCCTGGTTCATTTCTGGAATTTCAGACTTTGAAGTCTGAAAACCACTGCGCCTGCATTGCCATGTCCTCAATCCCGCTGACGTCACCAGGAGTGTACTGCGCAGACAAAGACCATACTGGGCCTGCGCAGTACGCTCCTGGTGACATCAGCGGGATTGAGGACATGGCAATGCAGGCGCAGTGGTTTTCAGACTGTAAAGTCTGAAATTACAGAAGTGAACCGGAGGCGGGGCCGGAGCATTGGTGAGTGGCTGCGTGGGCACAGGATATCTGCGGTGGACAGTTAGAAGCCCCGGGTAAGTTCAACTAATTTTCCCCCGACCCCCCCTACAGAATTCCTTTAAGGCCCTTTTACACTTAATGCGTTAGTATGCGTTACTACGTGTGTTTTCCATAGCAGTGCACTGTGAAAAAGATTTAAGTTAAAACGCGTTAAGTGTGAACTGCGTCATAAGAAAACATGGGCATTACTTTGAAAATCATTTTTCTTTCAGTTATAACTGAGAGCAACTGATTAAGTGTAAAAGGGGCCTTACTCTCAGGTTGACTTTAAATTACAGAAATTACTGTAGAGCCCTGATATATGTGTGCTGCACTTTTCAAAGGATCTGAAATTTGACTTTACAGAATAGCAGTTATTGTTTTTTCTTCTCTTGTATTTATATTATACAATGCTTAAGAGAGTACGTAAGACCATCGCCTTCTAAGTTGCTCGCAAAAAAGTCCAGACCACATTCTCAGACCAAGTTGAGGGAAGCCAATTAACCTATTAGTATGATTTTGGGTCAGTGGAGGAAACCATAGTAACAAGAGGAAAGGGGTGGGGGGAAGGGGGCTAAGACTCTAGAGCAGCAAGGCAAGTGTGCTGACCACTTCCCCACAAGCTAGAAAAGAGCCATTACTTAGCCCTGGTATAGACACTGCTCATCAGCATCCTCTTAAAGAGGAACTTTAGTGAAAATAACATAATTAATAAAATGGCTTATTTATTACAATATTCATTATAGATTATTTAGTCAGTGTTTGCCCATGGTAAAAAACTTTCCACTCCCTGACTTACATTCTGAATTTATCACTGGGTGTGACATCTTTATTTCTGGCAGGTGATCTATACGGAATGTTTGTTTACTGGGAGATCTATGCACAGAGGGTATATGCTATGGCATATGCTTGCTTAGCAGTTGAAAAAAGCCTTTATTTGCCACAAGGCAATGAGGTTCAGAGACAGGAAACGGTCAAGACCATGGTCATGACATCACACTGTAGGAGGGGTTTCACCACAATATCAGCCGTACAGACTCACCTGATGATCTATTGGAGAAAAGGTAAAGATTTCTGGGGGGAAAGGGGGTATCAGCTACTGATTGGGATGAAGTTTAATCATTGGTTAAAGTTGCTCTTTAAAATGAAATAATCAGACCGGCCGTTAGGTGATTTGTTCCCCCTTCAGACACAAGTACATGTGATGACACAGATGTAGCACTCCTTACCAGTACGGTGTCCCAATAAAAGATTTTCTTTTGGCAATTGTTGCAGTTATCTTGGCTGCAACACCAAAGTCCGCTGTGAAAATGAAGCAAAAAAACGTAATTGAAAAAGAATGTCCACACAGAACTACAGTATATCAGGACTTTATGATGAAATGTAAGCAACCATTTTGTATCTGATTTTAAGCTCACAAGTCCAGTCCTAGTGTTTCTTATTCTGCTTTAACTCATCATATGAACATGGCCCAATATTGTTGATGTCTCAAACCACACATTAACAGAGCATGTATGTATTTAAGTATGTACTTGTATTGCTGGATGCTCTGATTGTACAGAATTTTGAACTTCTTATGTAGTAAAGGCTGGTTCACACTGGCATTTTTGCGGCGTTTAACACAGCGTTTCGGACAAAGCGTTTTTTGCGATCTTTCGCCGCCCTATCCAAGTGAATGGGAGTGTTTAGAGCTGGCTTTTGCACGCTTTCACGACAGCCTGGCGGTAGATCCCGGCATTGCGTCTCGTCTCGAAAGCAACATGTTGCTTTCAGAGGTGGTAAACTCTGGAGAACAATTGTAGAGACCCGACTAGCGTCTAAACGCTCGGCAGAAGCCCGTGTGAATCAGCCCATATGCTCCTCACAATTTGCGATGTACTCTACAGCGCTACAGAAGATGTTGGCGCTATATACTGTAAATAATAAAACAAATAGTAATCTGATGTGGCCATGTTTGGTGAGAGGCACAACCAGGGACAGAGCAAGCCAAGCGCTTCCCTAGTACATACTCAACTACATTCTACACTCTTGGGAAACCTCTGTGTGAGGCTCCCTGCACACCTGCAAATCCGTTTTCCGATTCTGTTTCCGATTTGCAATTCCGATTTTCCCTGAATGCAATCAACAGAAAAACGGAGGAAAAAACACAGCATGCAGTAACGAATAAAAATCAGAATCGGATGTAAAAAACGATTAAAAATCGGAATCAGAATCGCATGCAGTGTGCAGGGAGCCTGAAGTTTTTCACTTCAGAAATCTAAAACTCAGGCCAGGTATGTATTCTGAATGGATGCACTACTGTTTCTGATACAGTACAATAGGGAGTAGTGTGTATTAAAAAAAAAAAATTACATTTTTTTTTTTTTTTTTACAAAAACCTGAAAATGATTCTCAAATGCTTTCTCCAGCCCTGCTATAATGCCTTGTCTCTCTCAGTATGTGCGCTCACATCTATTAGGGACATAGTCTGTCACATCCCACCTACGCAGGCTAAGAATTGTGGAAAGGCCATACGGGTAAGTGAGTGGGGTAGCACAAGTTTTACTTCTTATTTTATCTTGCAAAGACATCAAAACAAGGTTTGCAGCAAGCTAGAATTATTTGCAAGAACTTACAAGTTAGAACGTCCAAGAGCCCCTAGGTCCAATCAACATAAGAATAAAGTAATGTAAAAATGGTACATCAAAGTAAAAAATATATAGTGTAGTGCAAATAAAAGGTATGAGGGGGGAGGGGTTTAACGGACTAATCAGGGAAAGGTATATTAAAGGGACAACTAGACCGCATATAAATAGGGTGCCGGAGATAGCCGCTAGCAGAGTATCTGCAAAGTTACTGATACTCTACTATTTAATTACAAAAGTAAAATATCAGTCCTTTTTACCAATATTTTACTATGACCTAACCTAACCTCTAACACAGAACCCTCTCTTTACCGATGCCTAACCTAAAGACCTCCATGGTGGCGCCTAACCTTAGCCCCTCCTCCTCCCCCCTATGGTGCCTCACCTTAACCCCCTGAGGACCACCCTCCCAACACACACTCCTAATACTAAAGACCCCCGCGTCCTAACCTCCAATATTTTTGCCGCTAAAGGCAACAATGTTAAAAGGCGCGATTAGCGACTATACATGGTAAATAGTGGCTATAAATGGCTAAATAGCAGCTATAAACAGTAAATAGCAGCTATAAACCTTAGGCACCTGAACTACCATTTATAGCTGCCGCAGTTTGTATGTTCTCCCCGTGTCTGTGTGGGTTTCCTCCGGGTACTCCGGTTTCCTCCCACATCCCAAAAACATACAGATAAGTTAATTGGCTTCCCCCTAAAAATTGGCCCTAGACTACGATAGATACACAATACATACATAGACATAGGACTATGGTAGGGACTAGATTGTGAGCCCCTCAGAGGGACAGTTAAAGTGACAAGACAATATACTTTGTACAGCGCTGTGGAAAATGTCGGCGCTATATAAATCCTAAATAATAATAATAATAATCACGTGAACATTGGCATATAATAATGTAAATAGTATATCTGTAATAAAAGAGACCCGCAAGCTACTATCGGCAAACAGCAAGCATAAGAATGTCAGCTCAATCATAAACTGTGCAGTTCAGTAACAATCATTTAGGGCCTGTTTCCACTTGTGCGGTGGGAATCGCCGCGGAAAAAATTTGCATGCGGATGCAAATTTCACATGCGGTTGTATGCCAATTCGCATACGATTTCGCATAGATGACTATGTATGGGAATTTAACCATTGCAGTTCCTGTGTGCTTTTCCATTGTTTCTATGCAAAATCATATGCGAATCCGCATGAAAATTCACATACCAAAACCGCATGCGAATTTCCTATTAAATACATTGTATGCGAATCGCATAGCAGTATGCGAATTCTGATGGCTCTGCCGTGCCGATTTTTTCTGCATAGAAAAACCCTCAGAAATCCTGACAAGTGGAAACAGTCCCATCCACTTGTATTGTCTATGAGAATCTGCATGCAGGAAACGCATGCAGATTTGCTCTAGTGGAAACAGGCCTTAGGGCCCTTTCATGCTAGGTACGCACTATGAGATGTTCTGGCAGATTTAATGTCAGATCGTTTATTTCCAACATATCCAATCTGATTTTCAATCGATTTCCAAGCATTTTCCGATCATTTCCGACTAGTTTCTGCTCACACCTATCGGAAATCGATCTGAAATCAGATCGGACATCTTGGAAATAATCGATATGGCAGTAAATCTGCTAGAAAATCTCATAGTGTGTACCTAGCATCACACTGGGGCGGTGCATTGTGGTATTTTTACCGCACCCCACTGCAGGGAAATGAAAGACTATGGGGACTTTCATATGGACACTGGGAAGTGCAACAGAAGGGATGTTTTTGCGGCATCGCCGTCGCGAGGGCAAATCTACGTTAACGCCCAGTTCTGCATCGACCTGCACAGGATCGACAGTCATGTAAGTCTATGGCCACATGTGTGTTAAAATGCCTGCCACATATTTTACGCATAATGCATGCATGTAAGCGTATTATATTATAGCAATACGCTTCCGCACACGTCATCGCTTTGGCCACAGGAAGTAAGCGCCCCTTCCTGCTTGGCCGGCTGCCAAACAGAGATTACCACGTACTAATGTGATCATCCCAGAAAGCCTGTTTTTGGCAGTGCGGTGCGGTCCCCAGTGTGAAACCGGCCTATGGGATCAGTTTTGCAAGCCAACATATAACCTATAAAAAGAACAAAGAACAGAGTGCTTTATCGATCACACATTGCAATAAGGATTCAGAACAGAACGTTAGAGATGGGGATAGGGGAAAGCTATTGTTACCTTCAATGATTTCAATTTTTTTCCTTTTTTGGTAACTGTTTAGACTATTACTACATTCATACAATGACCAAGGGGCCCTTGGACATTCCAAAACAGTTTTTATTTTATTTTTTTCTTGATGGATTGAAATTTGAAACATAAATTGGACAACAATATAAAGAAATAACTGACTTTACCTAGCTTGACATCTCCGTTGTCAGTGAGTAGTATGTTGGCACCCTGGACGAGAAATAAAACACCTTATTATAATATTGTAGCTTTTGGGAGAAATGGAATACATCATCCAGAAAGCATAAGTGAATATATGTCAAATCAACTTCAAATTACCCACAACAGTCATCTGGTTATAAAAGCATAAGGGCCCCTTTCCACTAGGACTGCTAGTGCCCGAATTTACGCGCATGAATACAGGTCCGGAATCTACTGAATTCAACAGGCTGATCGCAAATTTCTACACGTGAAAAAATTATGAGGCACTGCTTCAGAATTCTGGACAACCTGTCCGAATCTCTCTCTGAGACAGACGGACGGTGCTACTGGAAACTTGTCCTTACTGACTTAGCTTCCATAAAGAGATCATAGACATTGTTTACAAATGTCATAATCTACAGTATTGTGGCTGCCTCCTGCTGGTGCAACAGTTTTCTGGCTAACCTCTTATTTTTAATGTGGCTCTATTGGGTAGGGCCTGAAAAATCCAGTCACAGATTACCCAGCTAGCTCATGGTGAACCAGAGCTCTTAGGAGTGTGTACCAAGGTAAATGTCTGTTTTGCATAACATTTTAGTAAGAGGGCTTTTTGGTCCTTTTTTAGCCCCTTACACACTCTTAGGCTTTGTGGTTCACCAGGAGCTTGCTGTGCAATCTGTAACTCAGGAAGCAGAAAGTTTTCAGTCCTACAGGAAGCAGCCATGTCGCTTCTGCATGTGATGTGCACAAATGGTAGGCAGAGAGTTATCAGATGCCTCCTGAAGCATAAAATCAGTAATGTATTAGAACTGCATTATTAATCATGGGGTAGTCTGGTGCTGAGTTGGCATGCTCGTGGTATAATTTTACTACTTTTTTGAAGACCCTTGTCAGTTGAATTTTTTTTTAAAACAATTTATAAATCCTTTAACATTAATGTTATGTCACTGAATGGCAACTTCCCAGACAGAATGCCCTAGAAGCCAGTCATTAGAACAAACCCAGTGTAAGGTTATGTGGCAGCACACTAACGTCCCCCTCTGGAGTCATAATAGAGACGGACAGAGTGTCAGCTGGCAACTCCATCCCTCCAAGAAGGCAAAGAGCCTCCACCCAAGAATGAGTGGGAGATCAATATCACCAGCAGTGATGGCCTATGAATTGCTAATAATTCTGGCAATGATTGTATGCAAATTTTGCTGATCCTCTGTCTCTAATACTTT
This sequence comes from Hyperolius riggenbachi, assembly GCF_040937935.1. Lineage (NCBI taxonomy): Eukaryota > Metazoa > Chordata > Amphibia > Anura > Hyperoliidae > Hyperolius > Hyperolius riggenbachi. The sequence continues at coordinate 237,118,950 of NC_090654.1, read as the reverse complement.
TAGCCATAGACCCTGAACAAGCATGCAGCAGATCAGGTGTTTCTGACAATATTGTCAGATCTGACAAGATTAGCTGCATGCCTGTTTCTGGTGTGATACAGATACTACTGCAGCCAAATAGATCAGCAGGGCTGGCAGGCAACTGGTATTGTTTAAAAGGAAATAAATATGGCAGCCTCCATATACCTCACACTTCAGTTGCCCTTTAAAGAGAACCCAAAGGGTGTTTGAAGAATGTTATCTGCATACAGAGGCTGGATCTGCCTATACAGCCCAGCCTCTGTTGCTTTCCCAAATCCCCCTAAGGTTCCCCTGCACTCTGCAATCAGACATAAATCACAGCCTCGCTGTGCTGGCTGTGTTTACATCTGTAGTGTCAGTCTCGGCTGCTCCCCCGCCTCCTGCAGAGCTCCGGTCCCTGCCCCCGTCCCTTCCCTTCAATCAGACCGGAGTTCTGCAGGAGGCGGGGAGAGCAGCAGACTGACACTATAGAGATAGACACAGCCCGCTGCGACACGCTGTGTGTCCACAGCGAGGCTGTGATTTATGAGGGATTGCAGAGTGCAGGGGGACCTTAGGGGGGTTTGGGATAGCAACAGAGGTTGGGCTGTATATTCAGATCCAGCCTCTGTATGCAGATAACATTCTTCAAACCCTTTTCTCTTTAAATACTCATCACTAATGGTATAGTAATTCCCCTGCCTTCCGCTTCATCACCAGCATCAGGGGCACAGGGACAGAAAGGTCCACAAACACAGTGTAGACTTTCAAAGGCGCAATACCGAAGGGGTTAAGGAAAGCTTATCCACTACACTGAGAAGATCTATTTAAAGGGTATCTGTCAAGGCTCGTACCAACCAGGAGATTTTCCAGACGATTTTTCTGATGACCGGTGATTTTTTTGAGCAACAAGTGGTCATTTCCGTGATCTCGCAACGTGGGTACAGGGGCACGATCAACGAAATGACATTCATCTTTAAGATCCTTGACGAATCCGAACAAAGTACCGTGATCGCTTGACTTCCCGTTCACACCTGTCGTGTAATGTCACAAGCAGGAAGAGGAATCGCTGAACGCTTGTCGCCAAGGGGACGTCACTGGACCTGTCAGGTGGTGAGTATACAGCATCAGGCTGGCTGTTGGGGCTCCCATTGCCTGACTGCTGGCAAAAGTGATAATGCAGCACAGAGCACAATACTGCAGCACAACACCCAATAATGAATCTGACCCACCCCTAGCACTGCTTCTGGCCACTGTGCATGCACAGCCTGCAGAGATAGCTGGCTGTATTATGCCAGGAACACAGTGCTGCTCGCGGGCTGCCTAAAAAATTCATGAGAACGAAACTAAATTCACAAACTAGATCACCGGGTCACACCAGCTTTCCAGCACACGGCTTTGACCCAAGATGTCAGCTTTATAGATTTTCAACCACAATAAAATCCACAGAGCAATGACATCATCCTGGGAGGCAACAGCTTCAATAAATACACTGAAAGCCGCAATGGACAGAGCATGAGGAAGTATTCAAACGCTCATCACTGCGCAGTAATTACAGGAGACCATAACTAGCTTGACTCACAGTCACATCAATAAACAGCACACTGTACTCAACACAGGGGAGATAAGAGTGAAGAAACCAGAAAGGTGGTTGCACCATATTCTCACCTCAGAATCCGATAGCAAGGCATACCTAATATTACATTTATTTACATAAAAAACACCAGTAGAAGCAAACACATATACACAACAACATTTTCAATAGAGAAAGAGGTTACAACAGATCTCTAATAAAGGTGCACATTAATGGTACATTTTTTTCACCAATTGTGATCTGTTGACATGATCTGAATGATCGTAACTAATTGGAAGGCAATTATCGATTGTTCACATTTACTGAACGATTCTTTCTCCAAATGCTATCATAAAATCCAACTTTCAGACCGATTTTATCCTATTTAGCAATCGATCAAAGAATCGTTCCTTATTGATTGCCTTCATAAACTGTGAATTTTCTATACATTTCGATCATTAAAATCGCATCAAAAGATCGCATTTGGTGGAAAAATTATACCGTTAATGGGCACCTTAACCTGCCCAAAATTACAATCAAGTACAGACAGAACTGTTTTTTTCTCCAAAAAACCCTGATGGCAGAAGAGGCTTTGGGGAAGGCATTGGTGTAAGCCGACCTAAAATCTGATCTTTCCTTCTGGTACAGGCCTGGCATTAAAGGAAATATCAGGCAATTTTAACAAAATTAGATTCACTTACCTGGGGCTTCCTGCAGCTCCTGGAAGGCAATGTGTCCTTCGCCGCAACTCTACTTCAAGCCGGTCCCCCTCAGGGTCCCTTCCATAGCAGCCGCCGACCTGGCGGGGTCGGTAGATGTCATTTTGTTAAAATTGCCTGATATTTCCTTTAAGGTGGCCATAAACTTAAAGGACAACTTTACTGATAGGTACAGTGGGTTGCAAAAGTATTCGGCCCCCTTGAAGTTTTCCACATTTTGTCATATTACTGCCACAAACATGAATCAATTTTATTGGAATTCCACTTGAAAGACCAACACAAAGTGGTGTACACATGAGAAGTGGAATGAAAATCATACATGATTCCAAACATTTTTTTTTACAAATAAATAACTGCAAAGTGGGGTGTGCATAATTATTCGGCCCCCTTTGAACTAAGTGCAGTCAGTTGCCTATAGACATTGCCTGATGAGTGCTAATGACTAAATAGAGTGCACCTGTGTGTAATCTAATGTCAGTGCAAATACAGCTGCTCTGCGAGGTTGTCTAAGAGAATATTGGGAGCAACAACACCGTGAAGTCCAAAGAACACACCAGACAGGTCAGGGAAAAAGTTATTGAGAAGTTTAAAGCAGTCTTAGGCTACAAAAAGATTTCCCAAGCCTTGAACATCCCACGGAGCACTGTTCAAGTGATCATTCAGAAATGGAAGGAGTATGGCACAACTGTAAACCTACCAAGTCAAGGCCATCCACCTAAACTCACAGGCCGAACAAGGAGAGCGCTGATCAGAAATGCAGTCAAGAGGCCCATGGTGACTCTGGACGAGCTGCAGAGATCTAAAGCTCAGGTGGGAAAGTCTGTCCAGAGGACAACTATTAGTCATGCACTGCAAAAAGTTGGCCTTTATGGAAGAGTGGCAAGAAGAAAGCCATTGCTAACAAAAAAGCAGAAGTCTCGTTTGCAGTTTGCCACAAGCCATGTGGGAGACACAGCAACCATGTGGAAGAAGGTGCTCTGGTCAGATGAGACCAAAATGGAACTTTTTGGCCAAAATGCAAAACGCTATGTGTGGCGGAAAACTAACACTGCACATCACTCTAAACACACCATCCCCACTGTCAAATATGGTGGTGGCAGCATCATGCTCGGGGGGTGCATCTCTTCAGCAGGGACAGGGAAGCTGGTCAGAGTTGATGGGAAGATGGATGGAGCCAAATACAGGGCAAGCTTGGAAGAAAACCTCTTGGAGACTGCAAAAGACTTGAGACTGGGGCGGAGGTTCACCTTCCAGCAGGACAATGACCCTAAACATAAAGCAAGGGCAACAATGGAATGGTTTAAAACAAAACATATCTATGTGTTAGAATGTCCCAGTCAAAGTCCAGATCTAAATCCAATCGAGAATCAGTGGCAAGATCTGAAAACTGCTGTTCACAAACGCTGTCCATCTAATCTGACTGAGCTGGAGCTGTTTTGCAAAGAAGAATGGGCAAGAATTTCAGTCTCTAGATGTGCAAAGCTGGTAGAGACATACCCTAAAAGACTGGCAGCTGTAATCACAGCAAAAGGTGGTTCTACAAAGTATTGACTCAGGGGGCCAAATAATTACACACACCCCACTTTGCAGTTATTTATTTGTAAAAAAAATTTGGAATGATGTATGATTTTCGATCCATTTCTTACATGTACACCACTTTGTATTGGTCTTTCACGTGGAATTCCAATAAAATTGATGCATGTTTGTGGCAGTAATGTGACAAAATGTGGAAAACTTCAAGGGGGCCAAATTATTTTGCAACCCACTGTATATGGAGGCTGCCATATTTATTTCCTTTTAAGAAATACCTGGCATCAGTTGCCTGGCATCCCGCTGGACTATGTGGCTGCAGTAGTGTCTAAATCACACCAGAAACCAGCATGCAGCAATCTTGTCAGATCTGACAATGTCAAAAACACCTGATCTGCTGCATACTTGTTCAAGGTCTATGGCTAAAAGTATGAGAGGCAGAGCATCAGCAGGACAGCCAGGCAACTGGTATTACTTAAAAGGAAATAAACATGGCAGTCTCCAAATCCCTCTCACTACAGTTGTCCTTTAACCGTTGATATCCAGCAGATTCAATCACTATGATCAAATGTGCTAGAAATCATTGTCGAACGATTTTCTGCTAAAATTGATCAAAGCAACTGCACTGGACGGTAGATATCATTCGATTGGCAGCGGGTTGGGAGTGTGCTGGTAGTTGCGTTCAATTTTGGGATGACCGACTTGCTAAGTGCTGCCAGCAGAGCTTACACTCACCTGTCCGCCGACACGTCTCTTCTCCATCACGTGACTCCTTGTCTCTTCTCTCTTTTGCTTATGTCCCGAGACAAACATTAGTGGCCAAACACTATAGGCCTAGTGTGTATGAGGTCACGTATGGTACGTGCCACTGGGCCTCTATTGGTTTTCAGGGGAAGAGAAAAGACAGGGAGGACCGGCCCGGGCGGCAATGGTGAAGAAATGGTGATTAGGGGTGTGGCAGGGGTATGTCCTAAAGTGTACCAGAGCTGAATATTTAAAAAGATTTTATACATACCTGGGGCTTCCTCCAGCCCCTTCCTCTCCGATCGTTCCCACGCCGCCGTCCGCAGCTTCGGGAACCGGGTCCCCGCACTTCCGTCAGTCAGAGCCAGTCTTACGTAAGAGAAGTGCGCTGTTTGTTTAGGTCTCCAGTAACCGCTGGAGAGATACGTAGAGGGCGCACTTCTCCTGCGTAGCTGGCCTCGACTGACATCAGAGACGGTTCCCGAAGCTGTGGCCAGCGGCGTGGGAGCAATAGGAGTGAATGGGGCTGGGGAAAGGCCCAGGTATGTATAAAATATTTAGCTCTGAGTCCCTTTAACCTTCTTGCCGGTTATCCCGAGCTCAGCTCGGGGTAACCTGCGCAGAAGGATTTCTCCGGCCCCGCTGGGCCGATTTTCAAAATTTTGTTTTTACTGCACACAGCTAGCACTTTGCTAGCTGCGTGCATTTTCCGATCGCCGTCGCTCGCCGCTACCCGCCACGCCCCCCCCCCCCCCTCCAGACCCCTTGCGCCGCCTGGCCAATCAGTGCCAGGCAGCACTGAGGGGTGGATCGGGATTCCCTCTGACGTCCATGACGTCATCCCACCCGGTCGCCATGGCGGGGAAGCCCAGCAGGAAATCCCATTCTGAACGGGATTTCCTGCTTACTCTGATCGCCGAAGGCAATCGGAGTGGGTAGGGGGATGCCGCTTGTCAGCGGCTATCATGTAGCGAGCCCTGGGCTCGCTACATGATTTAAAAAAAAAACAATTTTAAAAGAAGTGCTGCGCTGCCCCCTTGCCGTCAGAATTGGAACGGCAAGGGGGTTAAAGTGTCCCTCTTTCTTATCTCAAAAAGATGAATTATTCCCCCGCACATTATCATTTTTTCTCCTCACCCATTACCTCGGTATGGCACTTACCTTAATATCTCTGTGCATTTTCCCTTTGCTGTGCAAATATCCCAGACCCTGTGTGTGAAGAATAAATGACAAACATGAAGCATTACGTGATTCAAGTCCATAGCAATCGCATTTCAACAGCAGTTAAGGCACCGGGTGTAGCCATGGTTAGGGGTGCCGCAGTGGTGCTCAGTCACTGTGTTCTTCCACCTGGGACCTTTTCTCATAGTTTGGGCAACATACAGGAAAATAGCAGCAGGCAGTGTAGGGGATTGTACTACTTCCTGCACTAAATGTAGCACCCCTCCCCCTACCTGTCCTGTGGGCAAAGTGTCTTCTCGCTCGCTACACACTGCCTGCAGTGAGTGAATGTGCAGAGCAGAAGGGTGAGTAGAGAGAATGATTGCTGTGCTGCAGGGAGAGATGGCAGGATGTGTTTAGTGCTTCAGAAGTTGGCTGTCGTCAGTAGCCATGTGCAATGGCTGCTGTGATACCAAAGTGCCCTGGACTATTGATTATTTATCCTGATCAGAGTAATTAATCAACAGTGATGCTCAAATCGGATCCAGATGAAATCCGGATAGTTGTGACCCAGATTTCATCCTGTTAAATTCAAGTCACCTGTGCGGGCTGGACGGGGGGTTTAATCTTACCTATCATGACGTCTTCTTTGTCCGTCCCTCGGCGCCTCCCACGATGCGGTCCAATCAGGCGTCATGTGACTATACACTTCCTCCTTCATCCCGGAAGGAGGAAGTGTTTTTAGTCACGTGACGCCGTATTGGACGAAGAAGACATCATGATTGGCAAGATTAAACCCCCACCCAGCCCGCACAGATGACTTGAATTTAACAGGATGAAATCCGGATCACAACTATCCGGATTTCATCCGGATCGGATTTGAGCATCACTGTTAATCAATAATGCAGGCCAGTCTCCTGTTGCAGAAGCCAGTGATGCAGGTACTGACAGTGACTTCTGTAGTGAGCAGAGTAGCAAGCTCCAGGCAATTTAGATTAGCTTGATTGCAGGTAATTTTATCTGTTTTCCCAGCTCCCCCTCCCACCATGTTGTCTTCCCCATGACCCTTTCCTCTCTCCAGATTTTAGTGGCTTCTTTTAACAGCATGTCCTTGCTTGCATGTCCGTGGTGAGAGGCCTTCCTGCCATTTCTCCTCTTTCACCAGGCGCTCGGTATTGTGCCTCTACCTCTTTTCCTATGCATCCCCCTCTTTCATATGTCCCCCTTTTCTGACTGTCCTCAGAGGAGCTCACAATCTAATCGTACCACAGTCATAGTCTAATGTCCTACCATATTATTACTGTGTATTTGTATAGCACTGACATCTTCTGCAGCTCTGTATAGAGTTATAGAGTACAGAGTTTCATAACGGTTAGCTCTGTCCACATCCATACAACTCCTTTTCTCCCAAAATCCCCTAAAATTTGCAGCAACATGCTCGGCGACTTAATCTGTCAACCCTCCCAAAAAAGACTTTTTTTTGGGGGGGGTCAAATTCCCTAGGTACTTCACTGCCAATATCCTATTATTACTAGAAATATCAATATTAATATTAAATCATATTCTGAAATAATGATGCATAAATTAGTGTATGAGCACCCTCTCTTCTCCTGCCTGAGTCGATGAACACTGGAAAAGGCCAGGAGTCAAGTCAGCAGAGAGTTGAGATTTCACACTAAACAAGAGGGGTGGAGGGAGGGGGTGGGGCTTGGACACATGCTTATACACTTGGGGGGAGGGGCAACACACACACACACACACACACACACACACACACACACACACACACACACACACACACACACACACACACTGGAGGGGGGGTGGCCTGATAGGCGGTGGTCACACACATACACTTACCAGGCGGTGGAGTTTCATTTGGAAATCTACTGAACATTGCTGTGCAGTGTGTGGGCAGGCAATAGATCCCGTTCTAATTTTTAATCAGATTTGATCAGAGAGGGATTTACCTAATGGTCGATCTGGCCATACGTCGAGTGATGTATGGCCACCTTTAAGTTGAGTGATCTGGCAGATATTTGTAAGTTTAATGCAGGTGCTCAATGAAGTAAATGTTCAGTGAAAAGCAGTGCAGCCTCACTGAGGATGTTAAACATGCTGTTATGCTGAGTGAACATGCTAATGTTTTCTTAGCACCTGATTGGATGTTTAAAATCAGCAGTGAAGCTTCATTTAAAAAAAAACAAAAAAAAACACCCTGCACCGTTGGTACCATATGGCTGATCTAAAAATCTTCCAGGTCAATTTTTCAAGTGTATGGCCAGCACAAGCAATACAACAAGGTGTGAGCAGAAACAGAATAAAATAAAAACTGCCTGTTCAGATAAGGCTTAAAAGGGTTACTACACCACAGTACAAAATAAATATCAGCATTATACATGAATTTGTACACAAGTATTTTACTTGTCCCACAGGAGTTTCATGACCTTTACTTTGTTATTAGTGAGAATTGCAACAATCTACAATCTACCGTACATTTAGTGCACTGGTTTCTTAAAGAATACCAGGTGTGAATCAACCTAGAGGAACGGGGGGAGCAGGTATTTACTGTTACCTGTCCTGATGCTCACCCCATTCTCCTCTCTGCCCTTGTATTTTACCTAAATGCCCCTCCGGCAGCCTCTTCCGGGTCACCAGAGTTGGGTACAACTGCGCAGGCGCTGGCTGGGCCGCACACGTCCGTGGCCGGGAGCGCACTGCGAATAGGTATGACTTCATGCGCGTGACGCAGTGATGTCATAAGCCTGCACAGTGCACTCCTGGCCACAGGCGCTGATGCCTACCGCTCCCGCCCGTCCTCCTCTTTGCTCCCGCATTCTACCTAAATGCCCCTCCGGCAGCCTCTTCCGGGTCACTGGAGTCGGGCACCACTGCACAGGCGCTGGCTTGGCTGCACACATTCTACAGCACGTAGAATGTGTGCAGCCAAGCCAGCGCCTGTGCAGTGGTGCCCGACTCCAGTGACCCGGAAGAGGCTGCCGGAGGGGCATTTAGGTAGAATGCGGGAGCAAAGAGGAGGACGGGCGGGAGCGGTAGGCATCAGGACAGGCGACAGTATATGCCTGCTCCTCCCCCCCCTCCCCCCCCCCTTCCCTTGGTTGATTTGCATCTGGTATTCTTTAACCCTGCAGTGAGGTAAAAGGAAGCTTAGCTCTAATTAGGTGTAGAACTGCACATAAACGATTAACTCATCATGTTACAGGTCACTTCAGGGTCTCTTTAAGTCTAACGTTAAAGGGACACTTAAGTCAAACCAAAAAAATGAGTTTTACTCACCTAGGGCTTCCAATAGCCCCCTGCAGCTGTCCGGTGCCCTCGCCATCTCCCTCCGATCCTCCTGGCCCCACCAGCAGCCACTTCCTGTTTCGGTAACAGGAGCTGACAGGCTGGGGACGCGAATGATTCTTCGCGTACCCAGACACATTAGCACCCTCTATGCTGCTATATGGTATATGATATATGCTATAGCAGCATAGATGGCACTATTGTGGCCAGGAACGCGAATAATCACTCGCGTCCCCAGCCTGTCAGCTCCTGTCACCGAAACAGGAAGTGGCTGCCGGCGGGGCCAGGAGGATCGGAGGGAGACGGCGAGGGCACCGGACAGCTGCAGGGGGCTATTGGAAGCCCCAGGTGAGTAAAACTAATTTTTTTTTTCGTTTGACTTAAGTGTCCCTTTAAAGGGGAACTGAAGAGAGAGGTATATGGAGGCTGTCATGTTTATTTCCTTTTAGACAATACCAGTTGCCTGGCAGCCCTGCTGATCCTCTGCCTCTAATACTATTAGCCATAGCCCCTGAACAAGCATGCAGCAGATCAGGTGTTTCAGTGGTTCAGACTTATAAGTCTGATCTGACAAGACTAGCTGCATGCTTGTTTCTGGTTTTAATCAGATACTACTGCAGATAAATCACCAGCAGGGCTGCCAGGCAACTGGTATTGATTAAAAAGAAATAAACATGACAGCCTCCATATACCTCTCTCTTCAGTTCCCCTTTAAGCTCATCTCTGTGGTTTAGTAAACATACATAAGGCTGTTATTTAACAAATGGGTCGGATTTCTCACCCTTAGCAACCTGTAGTGACCACTTTCCTCAGTTTGAATCTGAGGTGAGAAAACACACACACACACACACACACACACACACACACACACACACACACACACACACACACACACCTATATATACTAGTGATGGGCGAACACTTACTGTTCGGCATAGCGAAGGTTCTAGTGACGTCATTCAGCGCGCCTGCCCCCTCCCGCCACCAGGGGGTGCCGGTCCTCCCGAGAGCCGGCCGGCCCCTCCACAAGCCCCCCCGCGCCCGCTGTATCATGGTGCGGGGGGGCTTGTGGAGGGGCCGGCCGGCTCTCGGGAGGACCGGCACCCCCTGGTGGCGGGAGGGGGCAGGCGCGCTGAATGACGTCACCCGAACCTTCGCTATGCCGAACAGTAAGTGTTCGCCCATCACTAATATATACACACACACACACACACACACACACACACACACACACCTATATACACACACCTATATACACACACACACACACGTACACACACACCTATACACACACACACACACACCTATATATACACACACACACACACACACACACACCTATATACACACACACACACCTGTACACACACACCTATATACACACACACACACCTATACACACACACCTATATACACACACACACACACACACACCTATACACACACACCTATATACACACACACACACACACACACACACACACACACACACACACACACACACACACCTATACACACACACACACACACCTATACACACACACACACACCTATACACACACACACACACCTATACACACACACACACACACACACACACACACACACACCTATATACACACACACACACACACACACACACCTATATACACACACCTATATACACACACACACCTATACACACACACCTATACACACACACCTATACACACACACACACACACACACACACACACACACCTATACACACACACACCTATACACACACACACACACACACACACACACACACACACACCTATACACACACACACACACCTATATACACACACCTATACACACACACACACACACACCTATATACACACACCTATATATACACACACACACACACACCTATATACACACACACACACACCTATACACACACACACACACCTATACACACACACACACCTATACACACACACACACACACACACACACACACACACCTATACACACACACACACACCTATACACACTCTGATCAGCCTGGAGAGGGCTGGAGGAAGCCCCAGGTATGCATACATTTTACCTTTTGTCAAATTTCAGGTACACTTTAAAGAGAACCTGAACTGAAAATAAAAAGTCAAAATAACCATACACAGGCCATACTTACCTCCTGTGTATTCTACTTCTCAATCTCTTTCTCCTCTCCTGCGTCCTATTTGTCCACTGTGATCAATGGAATTCTCCATCCTCCATTTTAAAAATGTCCATTACCCCATAACAGCTTCCTGGTCAGCACACGGTTAAACTGTAATATCACCCACTTGAGCCATAGGGAAACATAGTCATTACTTTGCACATTCAGCTGTAACCGACAGCTGCTGATATATAACTGACAGCAACTGGTATATTTCAGTTCTGACAAAATCTTGTCAGAACTGGAAAGGATCACCGTAAGAAGAAAATGGTGAGCTTCTGAGAGGAACTAAGGGGGGGGGTTAGTATATAATATTCAATTTGCAGCTACATCATGTGTTTATTTTATATAATTTTCCTCGCTTCAGGTTCCCTTTAAGCACATTGGAAAGTTCTGAACAGCCACCTAGCAGTTACATGATGAGCTACTTCTTTTTGAAAGTGATGATGGAAACCAGTGAAGCAAGAATAAATGTAAAGTGAGGAGACGGAGTCTGGTGGAAGCAACACTGCTTGATTTTACTGTTGTCTACAAGTATCAGGGTGGTGTAGCGAAACCTATTTACTGACAAACTGAACTTAATAGCATCTAGCAACTCAAAGTATGGCTTTTCAAACTAGAGTCTGATCACACGGGTGTTTGTCACAGAGGCCCTTTAAATATAATTACCTGCAAAGTCTCACGGCACATGTAGGCAATTTGGTTTTCAGAGAGAGGTCCAGTAACTGCAGAGAGGGAAAAAAACACACAGATAAAATACATTACACAAAGGTATTAACTAACAGTAAGTGCAAACTTTACAGCTACAAACAAATTCTCAATGTACTGTTTTTTTTATAAGCCAAGTTATCAGTTACCAAGTCTGGGGACTTTTCTCTTATAATAAATAATGGTTTACTAGTCAAAATGTTGTGCTAGCCAATGTAAAGGACAAAAGCCATGTAACCCCTGACACTGCATCTGTGCCAACAGCAGCACAATTACCCACAGCTGAGAGAGCAGCCACTGAGGCGGAGGAGTGGTGGTGGAAGACAAGACCTGTGAGGCCCCCCTTACCCAGGGCTGTGGAGTCAGAGTCGGAGTCGTGGAGTCGGAGTCGTGGAGTCGGGCAATTTTGGGTGCCTGGAGTCGGAGTCGGTAAAAAATGCACCGACTCCGACTCCTAATGAATTTGTAACTGTAATTAAAATAGAAAATATGATAAAATGTTCTATTTCTCAGATGATAGTCATTAAAAATAATGTATACCGTATTTTTCGGACCGTAAGACGCACCTGACCATAAGACGCACCTAGGATTAGAGGGCATAAATCAGGGGGAAAAAAAATACTTAACCTAGTGTGTCTATGGTGCAGGGGTGTCTTGTGGACCTTCTTCCCCCAAACACTTAAACACTGTGTCACTACTGTGGAGGAATCGCACATCCACCCATTCATAAAGAGGTACCTCAACACATAATCCAGGGTCATTGGTGCGTAATTTAGGAATGATCCAGGGTGGTAGGTGGATTAGGCTCAATCTCACCTGTTCCCAGTGACTACATGCCAAGAGTCATGTTCGTGTAAATGATTGCAGCCACAGGATAATATTGCTTTGTGTGGCAACAATTTTCCAAGCCCAGAGCCTGATCACCAAGTATGCATCCCCATTCCCTGCCATGTATTCCTTCCAGGCTGGCTAACTCTCATGAAACACCGAGTGGAGAGAAGCGGAGCTTGTGCCTCCCTTCCCTGCATGCTGTGAGGATGCCCCAGCTAAGGCACACTACTCCAGCCCTTGACTCCCACAATCAGCTGTGATCCCCCATCTCCCCCCGCACATCGTAAAGCCCCGCGGCAGCCGCCATTAATGCACACCACGCTCACTAGCCCTTCACCTCAACTCCCACATACCTGTCATCACTCATCAGCTGTGATCAGCCCTGCGGGACTCCAAGACCTCGTAAGCAGCTACATGTGTTCTCCGCGCACCACTGCGAGTCTCAGACTGCTGTTGGGTATGATCCACGTGGTCGGCTTGCACGTGTCTTTTGGGGAGCCGCACGCACTGAAACCCGAAGTGTTGTGAGAGCCGGCCCGCATGGCTGCCAATGGAAGGGGAATCAGCTATCGGCTCACAGACCGGGACCACCAAACACTGCACCGGCATCTCCAGCTTCTATCACTTCCTGGTCTCTCATTTGTCACGCGGCGCTACGAAGCCCTCTCCTGGATTGGCGGCCAGCCCTGCATTAGATGGTGATTGGCCGGGATAGCTCCGGAGGCGGGACCTAGAAATACATCTCAGCCAATCACCATCTAATGCAGGGCCAATCCAGGAGAGGGCTTCGTAGCCCCGTGTGACAAATGAGAGACCAGGAAGTGATAGAAGCTGGAGATGCCGGTGCAGTGTTCGGTGGTCCCGGTCTGTGAGCCGATAGCTGATTCCCCTTCCATTGGCAGCCATGCGGGCCGGCTCTCACAACACTTCGGGTTTCAGTGCGTGCGGCTCCCCAAAAGACACGTGCAAGCCGACCACGTGGATCATACCCAACAGCAGTCTGAGACTCGCAGTGGTGCGCGGAGAACACATGTAGCTGCTTCCCCTTCCATTGGCAGACATGCGGGCCGGCTCTCACAACACTTCGGGCTGCAGTGCGCGCGGCTCGCCCAAAGACACGTGCAAGCCGACCACGTGGATCATACCCAGCAGCAGCCTGAGACTCGCAGCGGTGCGAGGAGAACATATGTAGCCGCTTATGAGATCTTGGAGTCCCGCAGGGCTGATCACAGCTGATGAGTGATGACAGGTATGTGGGAGTTGAAGTGAAGGGCTAGTGAGCGTGGTGTGCATTAGTGGCGGCTGCCGCGGGGCTTTACGAAGTGCGGGGGGAGATGGGGGGACACTGGAACAACAGGCAGAATGTAGTATTCGGACCATAAGACGCACTCACTTTTTCTCCCCACTTTTGGGGGAAAAAAAGTGCGTCTTATGGTCCGAAAAATACGGTATATACAGTGTATATATACAGTAATAGCTGTGCTTAGTCCACAAAAATGAAATAAACCAATCAAAATGAGTTACTTGTGCTGCTTCAATAAAGCAGTCCCTGTATTTTTAAGGTCAGATATACATATCTGATTGTGACTGTATATATGATGTGTACACAGGAATCTCTTATATATACTAAATAACATCTATGCTGTAAGAATAAAGCCTGATGTGTAGCTGTGTCACTAATAGAGATGGTCAATGAGATGGAAATAATTCTGCACTGATGCTGATTTATGCAAATGTATGCACTCCCTTTGCTCATGAAATCAAATAATTTGATATGTTGTTAAAATTTGGTTTGGCGACTACAAATTAAAGGGTACCGGAGACGGATGAAAAGTAAAGTTTTATACATACCTGGGGCTTCCTCCAGCCCCCTTCAGGCTAATCAGTCCCTCGCTGTCCTTCACCACCCGGATCTTCTGCTATGAGTCCTGGTAATTCAGCCAGTCAGCGCTGTCCGGCCAAATGCCGCTCCCACAGCCAGGAACTTTCTGCACCTGCGCAATAGTGCTGCACAGGTGTAGTATGCTCCTGGCGGCGGAGTGTGTGCATGCGCACTACGCCCGACTGGCTCAAGTACCTGGACTCATAGCAGAAGATCCAGGTGGTGGAGGAGGACAACGAGGGACTGATTATCCTGAAGGCGGCTGGAGGAAGCCCCAGGTATGTATAAAACTTTAAGTTCATCTTTCTCAGGTTTACTTTGTTACACAGTAGTACTAAACTCTACATATGCACTCCCCACAGAGCTGCAGGGAATACACTGAGAATGCTGTGCACATTGAACACAGAGGTCTTGTCTGTCACCCATAAACCTTGTTCAGATTGTGCATGAAGAATGTGTAATAGAGGAAGAATCTCCTCATTCCCCTGCAGAGTACCTGCGCATCATTCTTACATGTACCCACAGTTATATTGCCTAGGGCCTGATAGATGTTCTTTGTTCTGGTTTGTACCTTTTACAAGTACTCTTACCAAGGACTAGTTTTAGTCTAAGGGGAATAAATATAGTAGTCTACATATCCTTCTCACTTCAGTTGTCTTGTAAAATTCCTAAGCGTTGGCAGTTAAGAGACGAATTTCATGTTACATACTTTTAATCAACAAAATTGTAATATGCAAATTAGAGGAGTCGGAGTCGTGGAGTCGGAGGAATCCTAAACTGAGGAGTCGGAGTCGGTGGATTTTTGGACCGACTCCACAGCCCTGCCCTTACCAGGAAATACTTTGTGCTGGGACCAAGACTTTTCTTCTGGTGAAAAGGATGACATTAATCTCTTTGCAAGTGTGACACTTAAAGAGACACTGAAGCGGAAAAAAAATTATGATATTATGATTTGTATGTGTAGTACAGCTAAGAAATAAAACATTAAAATCAGATACATCAGTCTAATTGTTTCCAGTACAGGAAGAGTTAAGAAACTCCAGTTGTTATCTCTATGCAAAAAAGCCACTGAGCTCTACGACTTTCAAAGTCGTGGAGAGGGCTGTCTTCTGACTTTTATTATCTCAACTGTAAGTAGACAAATGTCTTTTTCTCTGCCAGAGGAGAGGTCATTAGTTCACAGGCAGCTTTGAAAGAATAATTTTGAATGCTGAGTGTTGTGCAATCTGCACATATTATAGAATGATGCAATGTTAGAAAAAACACTATATACCTGAAAATAAAAATATGAGAATATTTTCTTTGCTGCTAATCCTCTAGTAATTATTCATAGTACACAACCAATTCATTATATCATTTTTTTTTTCGCTTCAGTGTCTCTTTAAGAGCGTGATAAATTAATACTAATTCAATGAAACAATCTCTAAAAGATAAAAAAAAATAATTCATCATTCTATGTATTAGGCGACTCTGCCTACAAGTTGAAAATAGGGAGCGAAAACTCTTCTTTGTCATCATTAACCAGTTCAGATAAACGGAACAAATTGATTTCCATGATATGAAGTCTGATTGCATTAGAAAATAAGACTAAAGTGCTAATTCATGTTTAAAGAGAATCCAAGCCAGTGTCTTTTTTTTTTTTAAACCCCACTACCTGATCTTGGGGGCAAGCTGGATCAGGTAGCGTCCATCACCGTCGCTCCCTGACCCTCCTAAAGCCTGTAATGGTTTACTTTCGCTTCCAGGGGTCATGACGCTGCATACAGAGCTCTGTGCTCTCATCCAAGAAGCACAGAGCTCAGAAAGGCGGGGAACGGGCAGGGGGTATAGTCAGCGAAGGGCCATTGTGAGTAGGGAGGGGCCGTTACTGATGCCCAGAGTAGGCATCTTACAGGAGTGCCTCTCCTGCAAGGGACGTCCCTTACCTTCGAGACGGTCAACAAGTTGATGTCAGCATTTTCTGGAGGTCGCAGAGCAGGAGGGGCTGAGAGCGGCATGAAGGGGACACAGATACAGGGCATAGAGCAGGGAACATACCTCTGTGTCCTATACCCCCCCCCCCCCATCATTCACCTTAAAAAGATGTGTTACTTACCCGGGTGCTCCCTCCAGTCACATGAGCATGGATGCGTCCCACACCATCCTCCAGAGTGCCTCTGTTCAGCTGCAATCACTCCCGGTAATCTGGCTCAGTCGCACCAGTCAGCTCTTCTGGGAATGCGCGGCCCCTCCCCTTGTGCGCAGAAGAGCCCACTGGCATGACTAAAGGTGGCCATACACTTATAGATTTGCAGTAGATTAGACCATCAGATAGATTTCTGGCAAATGCCTGTCAAGTCCAATCTGACAGGAATCTATCTGATGTGTGCCAAACACTAAGAACAGATTTCCAATAGATTTCAGAATAAAACCTATTGGAAATCGATCTAAATGCATTATTGGACTATTAGATCGAAAAGCAACTCTATGGGCCATCGATCTGCTGCCAGCAGCAGATCGACCTAGATTTTCCATCCTGTCAGATAGCTCAAATCGATCTAAATCGGCCAAAAATCGATCGAATGGGGAGTTTGATAGAATCTATTTGTGATCAATCGATCGACTCTATAGAATTGATCGATCGATGGCTGAAATCGACCAGTGTATGGGCCCCTTAAGCCGGATTACCAGGAGTGACTGCAGCTGAACGGAGGCACTTGGGAGGAACGCATCCATGCTCATGGGGCTGGAAGAAGCACTGGGTAAGTAACAAATCTTTTTAATACGCCACCTCTGGTACACTTTAAAATCTCAGATTCGTACATGTCCATTTTCAAGCTGCATAATCCTGAACAAACGTGAAACTATTTGCATCCCATTCACCATTCCTAGCGGAAGTCCCAGTTGTTGATGTGTAGTGAAGCCTCTTACCATGATATATGTCCTGGAGGGATCCACCGCCACAGTACTCCATACAGATCCATAGCTTTTCTCGGCTACAACACAGACAGACAAAGCAGACATTACACTAGCGGTCACATCTGGAAATGCCAGATAATTATAGATTATGCAAATAATGTAACACCAAAGGATTTCACTTCTGCCATGTTGTATTCAAACCATACATGATTCAATCTTTGGGTTTTTTGTTCTCTTCAATACAACTAGAATACAGCGCTGACATACAGTGAACAAAAAGTGCTGACATAAAGTGAACAAAACACACTAAAATTGGTGGTGTGCCTCTATGTAGAAAACGTACATAAAAAAACTAAAACGTAAACAGGGCACAAAGGCCAATCTGCAATTCACTTTTACTCCTGAGTTAACACCTAGGTGATATTTTTCACACCCTATCATAAAATGCCTTTTAAACCAGCAAGCGAGAAAATACTCAAAATAATTTTCACCAACGTTTAGGTACTTTTTCAATTGTAAAATGCTTAAAAGTTATTTTCAAGAGAATATGAAAATTATGTCATAGAAGATAGAAGATAAAATTGTGTCATAGAAGTTCAGGAGTCCAATTGTCACTTCAAAAGAGATCGGAGCACTCCAATGCAACCTCCACACAGACTAGATTCAGCAGCTCGGGAGCCGCCCTCCTGAAGCGATGAAACTTATCGAGTGGGGGGAAAGACTACATCTCAAATTCGTGGTGCAGGAGGTGTTAGACTGACAGAGGATCAGCGCAACTCTAAGCCAGCCAGGCGGCCATCATAAGGGCGATATACCTTTAAAACTATGTGCACATTACTACTGTTGAAATGTGAGTTTGTATTTTTAATAATATTCAAAATTTGAAATGTTTTTGCACTATGGAGGCTCGAATGTCTTATCTGGGGTGTAATGCGCTCATGAGAACTACACTAGTGGGAACACAGATGGAGAGATCTCGCTTAAGTAAACAATATTTCACAATTTTTTTTTTGCTCATTTTCACATTGGAAAGAAAAATGTGTTGTCTTTGACTATATTGCGAAAAAACAATGTATTTTCGCAAATATTCTCGCAATGTGAAAATGACTTTGGCGAAAATGCCCAAGCAGCACTGCTCATGAACTCTTTGTGCATTTTTTTTCCAACTAGAGGAATCTGATTGATTTGTGTGCTTGATCAAAATAAAAAAAAAATCTAACCAATATACTATACTGTACACATAAAATATTTTTCAAGATCAAAAACATTACATTTTCATATTTTTCTACCTGGACTTTTCCATCACATTCAACCAGAGTTTATTGGGGTGAAAAATAATTTTCCCCCTCAATAGGGAAAAAAAAAAAAGTAAATTTTCTACACAATCAATCATAGTTTAAAAAAAAAAAATCTATTTGAATAGTGTGTGGCCACCTTAACCACTTGATGACCCAGCCTTTACACCCCCTTAATCCATTCGCGTTTCGTCGTTTTCACTTGAGAAATGTTCACCTCCCATTCATTAGCCTATAACTTTATCACTACTTATCACAATGAACTAATCTATATCTTGTTTTTTCCACCACCAATTAAGCTTTCTTTGGGGGGGGTACATTTTGCTAAGAGCCACTTTACTGTAAATGTATTTTAACAGGAAGAATAAGAAAAAAAACGGAAAATTCATTATTTCTCAGTTTTCAGCCATTATAGTTTTAAAATAATACATGCCTCCATAATTAAAACTCACGTATTGTATTTGACCATTGGTCCGGGTTTTACACCGTTAAAATTATGTCCTCATCACTATGTATGGCGACAATATTTTATTTGGAAATAAAGGTGCATTTTTTCCGTTTTGCAACTATCACTATTTACAAGTTTAAAATAATAAAAATTTAGAAATATTTCCTCTTTACATTGATATTTAAAAAGTTTAGACTATTAGGTAAAGATTTACATTTTTTTTTATTGTGTTTTTTTTTTTTTTATATTAAACATTTTATTTGGGTAGTTTTGGGAGGGTGGGATGTAAACAAGTGATTTATAATGTAAATGTGTGTTTGAATTTTATTTTTTTTACTTTTAGGTGTAGTTTTACTTTTTGGCCACAAGATGGCGGCTATGAGTTTGTTTACATGACGTCACTCTAAGCGTAACACACGCTTAGAGCGACGCATGGGGTACGTTACAGCCAGAAAAAGCGAAGCTTCCGAGAGAAGCTGTCGCTTTTTCAGCGGGGGAGAGGAATTAGTGATTGGGCACCATAGCCCGATTCACTGATTACCTGGCTAATGAACCGCGGGTCGGGAGCGCGCGTGCGTGCAATTGGCCACGGAAGCGCGCATCGTTCCTGGATGGACCAGCGCTGATTTCGCTGATCTGTGCTGGGTGGGCTCTACAGCCCCCAGCACAGATCAAACACTAGGCAGAGCGACCAGATCGCCCCCTTTTTTCCCCACTGGGGGGATGATGTGCTGGGGGGTCTGATCGCTCCTGCCTGCGTGTGGCGGGGGGGCACCTCAAAGCCCCCTCCACCGCAGGATTCTCCCTCTCCTCCCACCCTTCCCCAGAGATCGGAGGCTGCACAGGAACGGATCTGTCCTGTGCAGCCTCTAACAGGCTCCTGCCTGTCATGTGACAGCGATCCCCGGCCGCCGATTGGCCGGGGATCGCGGATCTAGTACAATGCTGCTACTGTTGGCAGTGTTGTAC
The DNA here is from genome assembly GCF_040937935.1 of Hyperolius riggenbachi. Lineage (NCBI taxonomy): Eukaryota > Metazoa > Chordata > Amphibia > Anura > Hyperoliidae > Hyperolius > Hyperolius riggenbachi. Next base: position 237,098,698 of record NC_090654.1, on the reverse strand, counting down.
AAATGTAAACAAAGCGGATTATTTCCGCTTGTGTTTACATTTAGCCTGCAAGCCGCGATCGGCGGACCGCAGGCTATTCACGGAGCCCCCCGCCGTGAATTGACAGGAAGCTCGCGCGAGCGGCTGTTTCCTGATTAATTAGCCTGCAGCCGGCGACGCAGATCTGCGTCGCTGGTCCTGCAGCTGCCACTTTGCCGACGCGCGTTATGAGTGTGCGGTCGGCAAGTGGTTAAAGTGGACCTGAACTCAGAACCTCCTCTCTGCTCTAAAAGATACGCAACAGCATAATAACCTTTAAACAACAACAACAAAAAAAACATTTGTTACAGCTGATACAAATCATACAATAATTTTTTCAACCAGAAACACTGTCACCGGTGTGCTCCTTTTGCCAGTAAGGCAGTGTCTTGTCATTCTTTTACTGCTTACAATTCTGCTCATTTGAAGGGCCACATAAAATGGCAAGGAGGGTCACAGTTGGCCGGCGGGCCTTGAGTTTTTACACCTGTGATATAGAGTAATGCTCAGGTGAGTGTGGCAGCAGATAAACTAAAGAGAGGTTGGAGTAGGCCTGTATCCTCTGCAGTCTAAATAAGCAGATCATCAACACTTAATCAGTTTTGGATGGACTGACCACTAAATGAGTCATAACTTAGTGAAACATACCAGAGATAGCTGCCGAAGTAAGCCACAATATTGGTCTGTTTACATTCCTTGACCATGAAGATTTCTTGCTGGATTAGGGAGAAATCATCACCTGCGAAGCAAAAAGAAGATATATACATATTATAGTGTGACAGCAACAGTAATAACAAGAAAGTGTTACTTCAGACACAAAAACGTGATGATTTTATGGTGTCCATCACCATTTTTTTTTTCATTGCATATTTCATCTGTACTGTCACAGACTTACCTTAGCCACACATGGGCAGTGAACACGAGCGGCTCCATGCTACTGTGCAGGCACTACCGGGCTCACATGTTAAGGAGGGCCCTGGTGAGCGGTGGAGGACAAGATGACAGGGTGTGAAACCTCTCCTTAGCTAATTATTTACTTTTATTTTTTTTTTAATGCCTCAGGCTCTCTTTGAAGCCTTGACCATGAACATTAAATAGTTACCTTGCCATCAGTTTCTCTCAGAAGCTCACCATTTTCTTCTGACAATGATCCCTTCCAGTTCTGACAACATTTTGTCAGAACTGAAATATATCAGTTGCTGTCAGTTATATATCAGTTGCTGTCAGTTACAGCTGAGAGGAGAACTGATGTGTCCATGTTTCCCTTTGGCTCAAGCGGACGATGTTACAGTTTAACAGTGTGCTGACCAGGAAGCTGTTATGGGGTAATGGCCATTTTCAAAATGGAGGATGGAGCATTCCATTGATCACAGTGGACAAGCAGGACGCAGGAGAGGAGAAAGAGATTGAGGAGTAGACTACACGGGAGGTAAGTATGACTTGTGTATATTTATTTTGACTTTTAATTTTCAGTTCAGGTTTTCTTTAAACCTTAAAGTGTAACTGTCGGGCATAAAATCAAAAATCAATTCTTTATTTTTATCTGGTAAACAAGTAAATCTGCCACACAAAGGAAGTTGCAGGGCATGCTTTGTTGTCTTGTTTTGCTTCTCTACTTTCCCCTCAGACTTAACTAATGCAGCCTAATTAGCTGAAGCCTCTTTCCCTCCTGTTTTTCCCTCCCACACATCTTTTCCTCTCTGATTGGCCAATATTTTTCATACTAAGACAATGCACTTTCTATTGCAGGGCTGGGTGGGAGTGCCTGAAGGCTGGGACAAGAGCGGGCAATTCATACACAATCAGGCAGAGGAGAGTAAGGGAGTAAATTAAATCAGGATTGGCTTCAAAATAGACACAGTTAAGATGGAGAATCCTATTTTTACTATAGAAAAATCCAGGGCTGTAGAGTCAGTACAAAAATCATCCGACTGACTCTAACTTCTCAGTTTATGAAACCACCGACTCCAACTCTGACTCCCGACTCCTTAGTATAACACTAGGGCTGTGGATTTTGGACAAAAATCTTCTGACTCCAACTCCCTAGTTCTTGAAACCACCACCTCCGACTCCAGGTACCCAAAATTGCCCCAACACTAACTCCGACTCCACAGCCCTGGAAAAATCACTCAAACCAAATTGTGGACTGTGCAATACATTTGTTATGTAAGTAGAGCAAGTATTTATCTACTTACATACGTGCTTTTTTTCTGAGGTAGTATTGCTGGCAGCTCCTCTTTTAAAGCCATTTCCTGTTTTTTTTTTTTGTTTTTTTTTTAAAGCATTTTTTTTCTTTTTATCTTTATTTTAAAAGGAACCTGTAACTTTGAGGCTGGGTTTACAGCTATTTGTTGCATTGTGGTGAGATGTGATGTTCCTGACGCATCTCACCGCCGGGCAAAAAATGACAAACCTATGACCCTCTAGTAGAATGTGCAGACAGGGTCAAATGCATAGCCCGCCCCCGCTCAGTGACGTACTTCCTGTCCAGCTGGAAGTACGTTACTGGGATTCCTGTCTGTCCACACATGTGCTCTGTAACGAACAGTGTTCCGTTGTTTAAACATAGTGATCGCCCATGAACTTCCATTACCCCAAGACCCATGCGTTATGCACGTGGCTTGTGGTAATGCTTTGTTGCCCTTGTGTCAGCCCAGATATTTCCAGCACATGGCAACGGACTGCAATAATACAAATGTTAGGATAGGATTATTAGGAAGTGAGAAAGTCTCAGTAGACTCATTGCTTTTGCAGTCCCTTGTGCAAGTGTAAAAGGGGCCTGAAACAGAAAACAAGGTAGATACTTTCCCATGTAGTGGGAAGCCTCTGGATGGAGAAATGGGGAAAAGTGTTCTACTTGATAACCCACATCTTTCCTGATTCATTCCCATCAATTTCATTTCCTGTGCCAAAAATGTGTGAAGACCTCAGCCCTTGAGGCATGGAGTTTAACATCCCTTCTGTACAGCAATGAAGGCTTAAAATTGGTTCTATCTTTTTATTACATTACCAAAATGACACTCCATTTATATCCTGCAACTTTAATTATTTAATGTTCATTTGAAGTTACCTCGTGTTTAGTTTAAATAATTTTACTCAGTACAGGTTCCCTTTAAGAGATAGCATAAAAGTGAGTGTTATAATCCTATTTCCCAAGCCCTACCCTAAGAACCATATTAATCCTTGCCTTGCACTGATGAAAGCCAATTTAGCTACTTAGATTAGTTAAGGTGGCCATACACTTATAGATCAGATAGATTTCTGGCAGATGCCTGTCAAGTGGAATCTGCTGTGTGCCATACACTAGGAACAGATTTACAAGAGATTTCAGAATAAATCTATTGGAAATCAATCTAAAGGGGCCCATACACTGGTCGATTTCAACTGTCGATCGATCGGAAATCGATTGCCAATCGATTTGCTCGATCTGACAGGATGGAAAATCTAGGTCGATCTGCTGCTTGTAGCAGATCCATGGCCCATAGAGTTGCATTGGATCTAATGGTCTAACAATGCATTTAGATCGATTTCCAATAGATTTAATTCTGAGATCTGTTGGAAATCTGTTCCTAGTGTGTGGCACACATCAGATAGATTCCTGTCAGATTCCGACTCAGAATCTATCTGATGGTCGAATCTGCTGCAAATCTATAAGTGTATGGCTACCTTATATGCATCATTGGACCATTAGATTCAATGCAACTCTATGGGCTATCAATCTGCTGCCAGCAGAAGACTGACCTACATTTTCCATCCTGTCAGATAGATCAAATTGATCAAAATCAATCCAAATCAGCCACAAATCGATCGATAAATAGATTTGATAGAATCGATTTCTGATCGATCATATATGGCTGAAATCAACTAGTGTATGGGCCCCTTTAGGCTATGTAAAATAAGTAAGCCACACAGGCACAGCATAAACCAGGATGTGTGTGACTTTTTAGGGACATAAAGGAATGATTTGCATATACACTCATTGAGCAGTGCTGATGCATCATGGAGTCCCTGCTTGCTTAGACAAAGTTGAATACCTTCTGTTTTAAGAAGGCAAGTTTAAATTTATAATTCTCGAGGTGCAAAAGGCCATCCATGAAGAATCGCTGGTCCCAAAATAAAAACTTCAGAACTAAAAATGCGGACATCAAACCAACATAAAACATTTAAAGACTTATGTTGGGAATACACGTTTCGTTTTTGCCTTCGTTTTAGCCTTCGTTTCGATTGTGCCTTTTGTCCTTTTCGATCCCGAAATAATCGATCGTACGGTTAATATCACCACCCACGGTTTCGTTTTTTTCCGATTCTGATGGTTTCGTTTATCCAATGATCGAAGGCTGCAAAGAAACGAAACGTAGTACAGGGACGGACGGCATAAACTAATATATAATCGATCTGAACAGCCATCAAGCCTACCGATGGTTCGATTAGATGGATAAAGAGAGATAATTTCAAACATGTTCGATCACTAGTCGTTCGTTTTTGGGGTCTATTAATCGAAACTATAATGAGATTATGACTATTTTCACATACGTTTTCAACACTCGATTCGTTTACCAAACGAATCGAAGGCTAAAACGAAGGCAAAAACGAAACGTGTATTCCCAGCATAACTGTATATGGTTTATTGCAAGCTTTTGAAAAGTTAAAGGGGGAACACAGCAAAAAACTGTAAAATGTAAAATATGTGCAAACATATACAAATAAGAAGTACATTTTTTCCAGAGTAAAATGAGCCATAAATTACTTTTCTCCTATGCTGCTGTCACTTACAGTAGGTAGTAGAAATCTGACAGAAGTGACAGGTTTTGCACTAGTCCATCTCTTTATAGGGGATTCTCAGGGATATATTTATTTTCAAAAGCACTTAGTGAATGGCAGTTGCTCTGTCTGACAAAAAACTGTGTAGGAAGCAGGGACGCTGGCCAGCATCATTGTTTAAATCCTTTTTCGGGAATACCTTTATAAAGAATAAAAGCCTTGCTGAGAATCCCCTATGAAGAGATGGACTAGTCCAAAACCTGTCGCTTCTATCAGATTTCTACTGCCTACTGTAAGTGACAGCAACATAGGAGAAAAGTAATTTATGGCTCATTTTACTCTGGAAAAAATGTACTACTTATTTGTATATGTTTGCACATATTTTAAATTTTACAGTTTTTCGCTGTAATGCCCCTTTAAGTTTCTTCTTCAAGCATTATACAGAACTGCATCAGAACTGTATGGTTCTGATCCTGCTCTGTCTAACATTCTGTATAATGCATGAAAAAGAAACAATGTTTCGAAAGCTTGCAATAAACCATGTAAAGTTAAGGTGACCACTAATGATCCAATCTTTTTCATCCAATTTTACCAAATCTATGTAGTAGAAGGGTAAATTGTGTGAATGAACTGAATGGATAATTTAGGCAGTTACCTTATATTACATAGAAATGGTAAGATTGGATGAAACAGATTGGATCATTAGTGGCCACCTTTAGCCATACTCTTTCACATCAGAGCTTGCGTTGGAGAACGCTCAAAGCATACGTTTTGTTGTATGCGTTTTAATATGCGTTGCACTGCAGTTAGTGTGCGTTTTTAATCCGTTTTCAATGCGTTACAGCACATAGAAAAACGCTGGTAATTTTTTTTTCTTTTAGTTTTCAACTTTCTACATTGTTCCTCTGTTGCATTCTGGGACTGATTGTCTGCGTTAACGGATTAAAAACGTGCATAGTGTGCGTTTTACATTGACTAACATTGTAACGCATAAAGCTAGCGTCGGCCGAAAAACTGCGCCTGGGTGCAGTGTAACGCAACGCACAAAAAGGCTGCGTTAGGGCCTTTTTCCACTAGCCTGCGATTTGCGATTTGCTTCTGATCGCAAATCGCAAGGTACATGAAACTAATGGAAACTGCAGTAGCAATTTCCATTAGTGCGATCCGATTGCGATGCGATTTTGGTCAAAGCGCAATCGTCGTCCTGCCGCGTTTTGTATGCGATTGAGCTGTACTATAATGAGTATAGTAGCTCAATCGCATGGTGGAAATTGAAACGCGATTGCGATCGCGATCGGAATCGCGATCGCATTTCATAGTGGAAAAGAGCCCTTATATGTGAAAGCTAAAATGAAAGTCTTTGGACTTTCATTTCACCTTGGGTAATGCAAACTTTACCCTTTGCGTTGAAACGCAGAAAATCTGCCCTAATGTGAAAGAGCCCTAAAGGGCCCATTCACACTATGGAGCTTTTTTCCCCAGTGAGTCGCGCTTTGCTTATCAGCAAAGCGCTGCTGCACAATCACTACCCAAATCATCCTATGGGATTACGCTCACTGCTGCAATTGCGGCGTTTTTGCGATTATCGCCAATTGCAAACCTGCTGCATGCAGCCTTTCCTTGGCGATTGTGTCGCAATTCTCATTCACTACAATGAGAAACGCAAAATGCAATCGGCAAAAAAAACGTAATGGAAAACCGGTAGGCGATTGCGATTTGCGTTAACAAGTGTAAACGGGTTCTAAAGGTGTCACCGGAATCAACAAATTGTTGGTTTGATGTCTGCATTTGTGCCCCACGACTAACACCGGACCACACTTCACTTACTACAGGACCAAAAGAGTCCCTAAACATTTAAGACGACTCAGGACATGATAGAACCATAAGTGACAGATTAGGTTGTTGTATAAGCACTCTGTAGATTAAGATGCTTTCACACCACACGGCATGTATGTACAAGTACTGTTCTGTCGCCATACCCAG